>NC_080572.1:143623412-143926397 GCF_030247185.1 Malaya genurostris | reverse complement strand
TATCTGTTTTGTTGTTGGTAGTATTATCATTATTAAAATTACTCTTGCATACAGAATTGTCGATACATTTCAGACAGACCAGGCCATTGCAATTGTCTCGTACTGAAATTTTAAGCTACAGCAAATTAAATAGGAATTGTTTCAAGTTTGGAATATATAGTTGTAGAATAGTAGCTATATAATGTTACTAATCTGTACTTTAATATAGGTGCATCGCTTCAAACTCTAGTAGTGAAAAAGGAGAAAGCTTGCACAATTCATACAATCAATCAACTAACTGATATTCGGAAAAGTGATGGAAGTGTGTCAGTTTTTTCGTATTCACGACATCCAGTTATGTCTCTGACATTACCTCGTCTTTTTTGGGACTATCAAAATTTATCTCAGTCTCAGAAAGTCGATATATTTCGAAAATTGTTTTTTGAAATAACACTAAATCTTGACGTTTTATGCAATATTAAGATTTTTGGCATCAGAAAAAAAGTTCGATTTCGGAAATTTCATGTACTCCCCCCTATGGTGCTTTTTCAAGATCCAAAATTTTCAAACTTTAACCGCTGGGCAGCACCCCTTACCCATGTCCGATTCAGCTCAAATATTTCATGAGGACTTTTTTCGAGGTAGTAGTTTCAATGGTCCTATAGTAGCTTTCAAACGAGCATAAGTTTGCTGAAGTCGGTTCAACCATCTCTGAGAAAATTGAGCGCGTAAGAATACAACGCTTTTTGTCGGTTACGTCACTTATACAATCATATCTCCGGAATAGAAAAGTCACAGCCATTTGATTTTCGAACTTGATCAATGTCCTGACAGTAGCTTTCAAACGAGCATAGGTTTGTTAAAATCGGTTCAGGTGTATCTGAGAAAATTCAGCGCGTAAAAATACAACGCGTTTTGTCGGTTACGTCACTTATAGAATCATATATCCGGAACCAAAAGTCACAGCAATTTCTATAGAGAAAGGCAAAGATACTTCTTAGTCCACTTGGTGGAACAGTAGCTTTCAAACGAGCATAGGTTTGTTAAAATCGGTTCAGGTGTATCTGAGAAAATTCAATTTCTATAGAGAAAGTCAAAGATCCTTCTTAGTCCACTTGGTGGAATTTTCATAGATCTTGAAAAATCAGCATAGGGTATACATGAAATTTTCGAAATCGAAAAAAAATTGTTGATGCCAAGTGTCTTAGAATTGCATGCAACGTCGAGATTCAACCACTTGACTTCTGACTGCGCCAATTATGCCTTGTTATACACAGAAAGAAAAGATGAAACTTACACGACATGTAAACCGATAGTACTATGTATTAGACAACTGTTGAAAAGAAACTCTGATTTAAAACCATGATTGATGTAAAATTACATTGAGATTCATATAGTTTTGCATTGAACAAGACTGTATATTTACAATGGGAGTTCAAAAAATGTACACACACACACACACATATATATATATATATATATATATATATATATATATATATATATATATATATATATATATATATATATATATATATATATATATATATGTGTGTGTGTGTGTGTGTGTGTGTGTGTGGAATTGTGCGGATTAGATGAGTTTATTTGTCTGAGTCACTCTACCATCAACTTGAGAAGGTGCAGCTAATCACGAATATGATTTGGTGGCGAATGTTTTAAAATTCTGTTGTAATACAATTAGATTAGATTGATGGGTTAAAATTAGATAATCAAACAGAATGCGGCACGATATTTTCCTTATATTTTATTAATAAGTTAATAGCATTGTTTGAAGCTTGGTCCATGCAAGTATTTTTGCCAGCCGTTTTATTTTGCCTGTGTGTAGTGATTGCGTCTCTTTTCACATTTCTCGTATATAAGGTAGATTAATGCAAGGGTAATAAGAACGCCTGGAAATAGAAAGAAAAAATTATTCTATGGTACCAAATATCTACACATTTAGAAAATGTCGCAGCTAATCATTATGCTTATGGTTTAATAATGTGATTTAAATGTCTGCTCAAAGCTACCAAATTAACGAAATCAACGAATACTACGGTGAGCTTAGTAATTATTGAACATTTAGGGGTTTTTGGTTTGTACGTAAAGTGAGTATTTAGTTTCGATCCACTAATAGTTCAATTTAAACCGTTAAGCATGTTAATATTAGCAATTTCCCGTCTAACTGGGCGCACTGCCACATGCCTCTCTCACGCAGAGATATTTCTAGAAGGCAGGAGAGAACAGAAAAAGCAGGTAGTGAGCCACCGTCACAGCGTGTTACTTCATAACAGATATGATACTTAGGTATACCGCGCAGCTTAGAAGTCACAACGAAACACATATAGAATATCAATCGCTAGAGCAGTATGTACGCGATAGGTAGTAGGGTAGCAGTTAACCTACAATGACATCATTCTTTCCTTTATGAATTCAATATATGAATACACCATATGATATCGGGTATCAGTAGTAATCTTACTTTGACTCCGAATTAGCCTATTTTTGGTCTGCTGTGGAGGTTTTCTCCAGCAGGTTATCCGAAAGAGGTAATAGTCTTCCAGGTGAAGTATTTTGCTTCACCCTTTTTTCGCGATGGAAAATTTTTTATGAGTTATTCGCTTGTTTATTTTGAAATCAAATGTTACTGCAGGTTGCAACCCACTGTGTGCAATAACCCTAGTCGATACCTGTAATCTATTTCGAAGGCACTTCAGTAGCGTTTTCTCTAAAGAAGCCCTCAACAGCGATCAGGTATCCAAACGTTCCTTGTCGTTCCCCTATTGGACCTCACCCTTGTATCACAACGACCATGATTAATACGGCTTGTTCCAGGTAGAAATGTTCTACATCGCTGGACCAGATGATATTCCTTCAATAGTATTGAAAAGATACCTGAAAAGTCCCCTAACGCCACTGAAAATACTTTTCAACACACCTCTTATTTATTTATGCCTAAACGATCAACATCCCTCACTTCATTTATCATCCGATCTCTACAATCACGCAAACAGGTCGACGCAATTTACACTGATTTCACGGCAGCGTTTGATAAAATACACCATCAAATAGTAATAGTCAAACTTGACAGACTTGGCTTCAGTGGTGCTCTACTGGAATTGATGCAATTCATATCTAACTGGTAGTGAGATGTTTGTGAAAATAAGAAACAGGATAACAACACCATTTGCGGTTAGTTCTGGAGTTCCCCAAGGAAGTCATTTAGGACCGTTCATATTTTTACTCTATCTCAACGATCTCAACGTCATTGTAAAATGTTTCAAGATATCATTCGCTGATGATTTCAAACTATATAATCTGATAAATGGTCAGGATGACGCATGCTTTCTACAAGCTCAACTTGATGCTTTTGCAAAATGGTGTCATGTCAACAGGATGGTATTGAATGCCTCCAAATGTTCCGTTATGTCCTTCTCCCGAAAGCGCTCAGCAATTTTGTATGACTACAACTTCTCGCAAAGCGTTCTCGAACGTGAATCGTTTGTGAAAGTCTTAGAAGTAATCTTAGACAACAAACTTGATTTCAAAAATCAAGTCGTTTACGTAATTTCAAAGGCTTCCAAACTCTTAGGTTTTATGTTACGATTTGCTAAAAGTTTTCGAAACACTGCTTGAAAACTCTTTATTGTGCACTGGTCCGGTCAATCCTCGAATATGCAGCTATTGTTTGGTCACCTCATTACCAAATTGACATCGATCGTGTCGAAGCTACTCAACGTAAATTCATTTGATTCGCTCTTCGCAATCTACCATGGAGTGATCCATTTAACCTTCCAAGCTACGTGGATCGCTGCCGACTTATCGACTTGGATCTGCTGTCTGTTTTTTTTTGTTTTTTTTTAAATAACTATTTATTGGAATATGAGTTAAAATTAAATTATTAAGATTCAATCTGATCCTTGAAAGTGAGTTTTTCGTCATACGTTAAAGCTAAGTATTTACCTTGATCAGACCATTTCAATTCCAAGCCATTCAATTTGAGAATGTGATTATTGTTTGGTTTAAGAAAAGAAGCTCTTGGCTTATGAGGTAAGATGATTAATTGCGTTTTTGCTGCATTTGGTTTAATTTTCAATTTTGACAGATAATCACTGAAAATATTTAAACTTCTTTGTAAGCGACTGCATATCACTCTTAGATTTCTATCTGTGGCTAACAGACTTGTGTCGTCACATAATAGCGATTTCTGACAACCAACGGGTAGATATGGAAGATCAGAAGTAAAAATATTATACAAGATTGGAGCTACGCTCGAACCCTGCGGAACACCGGCTCGTACAGGTAGCAATTCAGATTTACAATTTTGATAACTACCCTGAAGCGTACGATTAGTTAAATAATTTTGAATCATTTTGATCAAATAAATAGGAAACTGTAAATCAGACATTTTTGCAATTAAACCTTTGTGCCAAACACTGTCGAATGCTTTTTCTATGTTTAGAGCTACTCCAGTGGACAACCCAGAAGATTTATTTGCTTTAATCATGTTCTTTACTCTTACAGGTTGATGAGTAGTTGAATGTTCATGACGAAATCAAAACTATTCTGGTAAAAAAATTGAATTCTCATTTATATGAGACATCATTCTCAACAAGTTAACTTTTTTTTTAGTCGGTGTTGAACAGTCGTTCGCACCGCACGCGTATAGCTCTTGGCTCCTGGAATTTTTTCTGGCTACCTAGAGTTTCATTGATTCAAGGCTTCAGTCTTTTTCAAGGCTACCTGAATCACTAACTAAGTGACTAAGTGATACAAAGAGTGATATTAGAGTGACTAAGTGATACAAAGAGTGATATTAGAGTGACTAAGAAATTAATCAGCCTTTTTTAAGGCTAGCTAGGAGTCTAATCGAAGACTAATTTAGCCTAGTTAATTTAATTTAAAATTTCATTAATTTCAAAAATGCCTGCGTCCAACCGGAAAGGCAACAAGCCTAAGGCTAAAAATAATTCAATACGGAATAAATCACAATCCGTTATTCAACATTTTTCTAATAACATTCACGATCTTATAGAATCTGAATGTAAAAATAAAAGACAACGGACGGATTTCCCTTCCGTTGATCCTATGCCGTCTAACAATATTTACGAGATTCTTCCTGAATCCGATTGTAGCGACATAGAAGAAAATTCTTCAAAAATTCCCAAAATGGACGCTTGTCGTTCTGGGAAGAAACATCAATCTATGCCACCAGTGACGGTGATGATTTCCGACTTCAAAGCATTCCGTACTGAGCTTTCTACTTTTCTCCCGGAAGTAAAAGTCTCATTTCAAATCGGACGAAGAGGAGAATGTCGAGTCTTGGTGGATGGATTGGAAGATTACGAACGTCTTATTCGATATTTGTCCGAAAAACTTCATAAATTTTATTCATATGATATAAAATCAGACAGACCCTTCAAGGCTGTCTTGAAAGGATTATCAAATGATCAAAGTATTGATGAAATTAAAAATGAACTAAAAGAATTGCTTGGTTTTGCCCCTTCCCAAGTAATACTTATGTAAAAAGAGCGAATGGTACTTCTAAACCACGCTCTGGAATTTCCCATGAACTTTACCTAATACACTTCAATCGAAGTGATGTAAACAATTTGAAAACTTTAGAAAAAGTACGTTTCATTTCCCACATTAAAATTCATTGGGAACATTATAAACGGCATAATCGTATTGCAAACTTAACGCAATGTCGTCGTTGCCAAGGCTTCGGTCATGGAACCAAAAATTGTCATATGGATATACGGTGTTTGAATTGTGGTAAATCGCATTCGAAAGACGTTTGTCCAATGAATGAAACCACTGATAAATTTTCATGTTCAAATTGCAATGGAAATCATGAATCCAATTATTTGAAATGTCCTGTCAGGGAAAAATTTTATACGCTCGTTCGCTTAGACAACAAGTCAAATCAACGACCTTAAATTTACAGAACATACCTGAAAATTCTTCTAAGGCACCTGCCAATTCGTCTTCTAACGAAAACAATTTATTGACAGGTAGATCGACCTCGTCATCATCTTCTTCTAATGTCAGTTATGCTGGTATATTAGGTAGAAATCTATCACCTATTTCTTCTAATGTAAATAATCAAAACACAGGACCGCCTTGCAGTTCCTCTTCTAACGAAAACAATTTATTAATAGGTAGACCGGCCAAATCATCTTCTTCAAATGGCAGTCTACCTACAAATATTCCTTCAATGCCATTCGCTTCTTTAAATGAAGTCGATTTAGGCGATATAACTGAAAATAAAATGATCTACCTACAAGATCAACTTTTTCAAATGATCATCCAAATGAATTCGACTTCATCACTTTTTGAAGCATTTCAAATCGGATGGAAATTTGCAAATAATATTATAATGAATTTAAAATTTAACAGTGATGTTAAATAATTATTTGAATATTTTAAATTGGAATGCTCGATCTTTGAAATCGAGTGAAGATGAATTTTATAATTTTCTCAAAGTTCACAAAATTCATATTGCCATTGTGACAGAAACTTTTCTTAAACCAAATGTAAAATTGAAAAGTAATCCACATTATGTGGTTCATCGATTTGACAGGTTTACTGGAATTGGTGGTGGAGTTGCCATTTCTGTCCAACGGCAAATTAAACATCGAATTTTACCTTCTTTCAATACTAAAGTTATTGAAAGCTTGGGAATCGAAGTTGAAACCATTCATGGAATTTATTTCATCGCTGGAGCATATTTGCCATTCCAATGCACCGGCGAACAATTAAATTTCTTTAAAGGCGATTTGCAAAAACTTACAAGATATCGATCGAAATTTTTCGTAATAGGGGACTTAAATGCTAAGCATGTCCAGTGGAATTGTAGGCAAAATAACAGTAATGGTAAAATACTTCATAATCAACTCTCAGCTGGTTACTTTACAGTTCTTCATCCCAGTAATCCTACTTGTTTCTCTTCCGTGAAAAACCCGTCTACAATTGATCTGGTTCTAACAGATCAAAGTCACATTTGTAGTGAACCGATTACTCATGCTGATTTTGACTTAGATCATCTTCCTGTAACATTCAGACTTTCCAACGAAGCTATAATTAATCCAATTAGTTCTATATTCAACTATCATAGAGCTAATTGGTTGGATTACAGATCTCACATTAAAAATCATGTGGATCATGAAACTATTTTAGAAAATTCTGCGGACATCGACACAGCAATTGATAATTTGAATCATTATATTATCGAAGCTAGAAATCTTTCAGTTCCCAAAGCTCAAACTAAATTAAATTCTCCCATCATCGATGACAATCTTCAACTGCTCATTCGGTTGAAGAATGTTCGTCGACGACAATATCAACGTTCTCGTGATCCTGCTATGAAAAACATAGTTAAGGATTTACAAAAAGAAATTAAACATAGATTTACTCTTTTGCGAAATGAAAATTTCGCTAAAGAAGTTGAACAAATTAAACCATATTCTAAACCTTTCTGGAAACTTTCTAAGGTTCTTAAGAAACCTCAGAAACCAATTCCTGCTCTCAAGGAAGGAAATCAAATACTTCTTACAAATGGTGAAAGAGCTCAAAAGCTAGCTCAGCAGTTCGAGAGTGTCCACAATTTTAATTTAAACGTTGTGAGTCCTATTGAAAATGAAGTCTCACTGAAGTATGATCATATTTCAACCCAAGTGTTATCACACGATGACATTATTGAGACGAATTTTGATGAAATTAAATCAATTATTAGGAAACTCAAAAACATGAAGGCTCCTGGTAATGATTGAATTTTTAATATTCTTATTAAAAATCTTCCCGATGTTGCCTTGAGACTCCTGGTTAAAATTTTCAACAAGTGTTTTTCATTAGCTTACTTCCCAAAAAGATGGAAAATCGCTAAAGTAATTCCTATCCTAAAACCTGATAAAAAACCAGCAGAAACATCAAGTTATCGCCCAATTAGCTTACTTTCTTCTATCAGTAAACTTTTTGAAAAAATTATCTTGTTAAGAATGATGACACATATAAATGAGAATTCAATTTTTTTACCAGAGCAGTTTGGATTTCGTCATGAACATTCAACTACTCATCAACTTGTCAGAGTAACGAACATGATAAAATCAAATAAATCTTCTGGGTTATCCACTGGAGTTGCTCTTCTAGACATAGAAAAAGCATTCGACAGTGTTTGGCACAAAGGTTTAATAGC
The DNA here is from genome assembly GCF_030247185.1 of Malaya genurostris. Lineage (NCBI taxonomy): Eukaryota > Metazoa > Arthropoda > Insecta > Diptera > Culicidae > Malaya > Malaya genurostris. The sequence continues at coordinate 143,918,224 of NC_080572.1, read as the reverse complement.
AAAAATGTCTGATTTCCAGTTTCCTATTTATTTGATCAAAATGATTCAAAATTATTTAACTGATCGTACTCTTCAGGTTAGCTATCAGAATTGTAAATCTGAATTGCTACCCGTACGAGCCGGTGTTCCGCAGGGTTCGAGTGTAGCTCCAATCTTGTATAATATTTTCACTTCTGATCTTCCAAATCTACCCGTTGGTTGTCAGAAATCGCTATTCTGTGACGACACAAGTCTGTTAGCCACAGGTAGAAATCTAAGAGTGATCTGCAGTCGCCTACAAAGAAGTTTAAATATTTTCAGTGATTATCTGTCAAAATGGAAAATTAAACCAAATGCAGCAAAAACGCAATTAATTATCTTTCCTCACTTTCCTTAACGTATGACAAAAAACTCACTTTCAAGGATCACATTGAAGGAATCCAGGCAAAGTGTAATAAATATATTAAATGTTTATATCCTCTTATAAACAGAAATTCTAAGCTCTGTCTAAAAAACAAATAGTTAATTTATAAACAAATTTTCAGACCAGCCATGCTTTATGCGGTACCAATTTGGTCAAGCTGTTGTTCCACCAGGAAGAAAACGCTTCAAAGGATTCAGAATAAAATTCTGAAAATGATTCTGAAGCGTCCTCCCTGGTTTAGTACAAATGAGTTACACAGACTCACAAATATAGAACCATTAGATGTAATGTCACATAATATTATAAGCAAATTCCGACAAAAATCGATGCAATCTTCAATTGAATCGATTCGCTCTCTGTATTAGTTAGTAAGTTAGTATATAAGTTCCTTTTCCCCATTACACAATACAAGTAGGTTTAGAATTTTAACAGGGCTGAAAAGTCACCACTTGTGGCTGAACACCCAATTTAAATCTTAATAATTTAATTTTAACTCATATTCCAATAAATAGTTATTTAAAAAAAAAAAAAAAGTTAACTGTTTCAAAAAGTTTACTGATAGAAGAAAGTAAGCTAATTGGTCGATAACTTGATGTTTCTGCTGGGTTTTTATCAGGTTTGAGGATAGGAATTACTTTAGCGTTTTTCCATCTTTTTGGGAAAGAAGCTAATAAAAAACACATGTTGAAAATTTTAACCAAGAGTCTCAAGGCAACATCGGAAAGAATTTTAAAAAGAATATTAAAAATTCCATCATTACTAGGAGCCTTCATGTTTTTAAGTTTCCTAATAATTGACTTAATTTCATCAAAATTCGTCTCAATAATGTCATCTTGTAATAAAACTTGAGTTGAAATATGATCATATTTCAGTGAGACTTCATTTTCAATAGGACTGCTGAGCAAGTTTTCGAGCTTTTTCGCCATTTTTAAGAAGTATTTGATTTCCTTCCTTGAGATCAGGAATTGTTTTCTGAGGTTTCTTAAGAACCTTAGAAAGTTTCCAGCAAGGTTTAGAATATGGTTTAATTTCTTCAACTTCCTTAGCGAAATTTTCATTTCGCAAAAGAGTAAATCTATGTTTAATTTCTTTTTGTAAATCCTGAACTATGTTTTCCATAGCAGGATCACGATAACATTGATATTGTCGTCGACGAACATTCTTCAACCGAATGAGCAGGAGGATTCAATTTAGTTTGAGATTTGGGAATTGAAAGATTTCTAGCTTCGATAATGCTTCAATTGCTGCGTCGATGTCCGCAGAAGTTTTTAGAATAGTTTCACATGATTTTCAATGTGAGATCTGTAATCCAACCAATTCGCTCTATGATAGTTGAATATAGAACTAATTGGATTAATTAAAGCTTCGTTGGAAAGTCTGAATGTTACAGGAAGATGATCTGAGTCAAAGTCAGCATGTGTAATCGGTTCACTACAAATGTGACTTTAATCTGTTAGAACCAGATCAATTGTAGACGGGTTTTTCACGGAAGAGAAACAAGTCGGATTACTGGGATGAAGAACTGTAAAGTAACCAGCTGAGAGATGGTTATGAAGTGTTTTACCATTACTGTTATATTGCTTACAATTCCACTGGACATGCTTTGCATTTAAGTCCCCGAAAAATTTCGGTCAATATCTTGTGAGTTTTTGCAAATCGCCTTTAAAGAAATTTAATTGTTCGCCGGTGCATAAGAATGGCAAATATGCTCCAGCGATGAAATAAATTCCATGAATGGTTTCAACTTCTATTCCCAAACTTTCAATATTTTCAGTATTGAAAGAAGATAAAATTCGATGTTTATTTTGCCGTTGGACAAAAATGACAACTCCACCACCCATCACGCTTAAAAATAGTTACTCAAAAATGAGTAAGATCTCACTCATATACAGAAAAAGTGGAACAACTCTAATTTAGAGTAACTCCGAAGTTACTCAAATTTGAGTTCTTGCACTGGAAACGATATTTGGGTAAAATCTACTCATTTACTGAGTAATACTTAATTTGTACATGTACCAAAAATAGAGTAACTATCACTCAAATTTTGAGTGAAATTTTATTTCACATATACCAAATTTGAAGAAAAATTGCTCCTTTTCTGAGTGTATTGTATTAAAATATTAGGTAATTGAACTCAATACTATATCAAGTGGTGGTCGCTTGGAGTAATGTGTCAATCGCAAATTAACATACATGTCAGTTTTGCTCAGGCACCAATCATACACTTATTCCTCATAAATGACATTTGAGCATATTCGTTTCCATTCTAAAGAACAACACGGAGTTTATCATTCCGGTTTTTGCAGACACAACACCGTTTGTGTTAAGCGACTCACCCTCGAAACACGCAATCTCACTAACAAAAAATACAACCTGTTGCTACAAATGGTTATTACAACTTTTAGACTGATCTTGCGAATAGTAACAAAAAAACGAGTTCTTGCGTTAAACTCAAATTTAGAGTAGGAGTTACTCAATATCATCGATGATAACTACTCAATTTTTGACGTTTCCATGTATCATTTGAAAATGAGTAGCTAGTACTCAAACTCTGAGTAACTTTTTCTAAGCGTGATTCCAGTAAACCTGTCAAATCGATGAACCACATAATGTGGATTGCTGTTCAATTTGACATTTGGTTCAAAAAAAGTTTCTGTCACAATGGCAATATGAATTTTGTGAACTTTGAGAAAATTATAAAATTCATCTTCACTTGATTTTAAAGATCGAGCATTCCAATTTAAAATATTCAAATAATTATTTAACATCACTGTTAAATTTTAAACTCATTATAATATTATTTGAAAATTGCCATCCGATTTGAAATGTTTCAAAAAATTATAAAGTCGAGTTCATTCGGATGATCAATTGAAAAAGTTGATCTTGTAGGTAGATCATTTTATTTTCAGTTATATCGCCTAAATCGACTTCGTTTAAAGAAGCGAATGGCATTGAAGAAATAGTGGTAGGTAAATTTCTTTCTGTTACACTAGTGTAACTGCCAGTAGAAGAAAATGATTTGGCCGATCTACTAATTAATAAATTGTGTTCGTTAGAAGATGAACTGGAAGGCGTTCTTGTGTTTTGATTATTTACATTAGAAGAATTTAAAGGGTGTTTTGATTATTTACATTAGAAGAATTTGGCAGGCGTAACTGTCATTAGATGAAGATGATGACGTGGTCGATCTACCTGTCAATAAATTGTTTTCGTTAGAAGGCGAATTGGAAGGCATACTTGTTCTTTGTTTAACATTCGAAGAAATAAGTGCCTTAGAAGAATTAGGCGCGGCATTTGTAACGGTTTTTTGATTTTCAGCTTTTTGAATAGCTAACCTTGAAAAAGGTTGATTAATTTCTTAGTCTTGAAAAGGACTGATTATATTAGAATATCGCTCTTTGTATAGCTTTGAGAAAGGCTGACTAATTGTTAGTCTTTAAAAAGACTGTTAGTGATTCAGGTAGCCTTGAAAAAGACTAAAGCCTTGCATCAATGAAACTCTAGGTAGCCAGAAAAAATTTCCGGGAGCCAAGAGCTATACGCGTGCGCAGAGAACGACTGTTCAACACCGACTGATCTGCTGTCTGTTCGAAGGAATGTTCACAAGGCCGTTTTCATAGCTGACTTAATACAATCGCATATCGATTGTGCTGATCTCTTACGGTTGATTAATTTCGACATTCATCTTCGCAGTCTTCGTTCACACCCGTTTCTTAGAATTCCCCCCGCTAGAACCAACTACGGGTATAATGAGCCTTTTTCTAGTACCGTTTGAAGAATGCATTTAGGAGCAGTATATCGCTCTTATCCAGGCAAAAAGCAACCTAACAGAACGTTGAGGCAAACTTTCGTCACCAAAATTCGAGCTCGGAAATTGTACCAGCAGGTTTTGACGAAGTACCAAGGATGCATGCACATCGATGATGAACCTACATCAAAATGGATTGCGGACAGCTTTCTGGCTAAAAATTTCACATGCGACGGCACGAAGAGATGTTACTGTGAAGTTTAAGTTTGTTTTTATGAACAAATTTGCCAAAAACTGATGATTTGGCAAGGGATATGCAGCTGTTGAGCAACGACCAAAGTGTTCGTGACGAATGAAACGATGGACTCGAAGCTGTACAAGGAAGAATACATCAAAACCGCCTAGTACCTTTCATTAAAGTCCATAAAGGTCCCGTGAAGTTTTTGTCTAGGTTTGGCTAGTTACCACTACAGCCGGGAAGTCATTAAAGATGGTCGGGTATAGAAATTCCTATACCCGAATCCGACCCGTACCCGAGTGATCAGCAAAAAAATTTACCCGAACCCGATGAAAAATTTAAAAAATTACCCGTACCCGACCCGTACCCGATCAACAATAAAAAAACATTACCCGTACCCGACAAAAAATAAAAAATTTTACCCGTACCCGATTAAAAATTACCTGTACCCGTACCCGACCCGAATGAGTAGTAAAAATTTTACAAAAATTCAGCATGGAGAAAATAATGTTTTTAGATAGCGAGCCGTATTAGGCTCTAGTTGGTAATTAAAATAAATAAAAATGCTTGTTTACATTTAAACATATAAATACACTGTGAAGCATGAATAGATTTCCAATGTCTTTGGTACTTTATACTCATTTACAAATGTCAACAAAAGGGAGTAATATCTACTCAAATTTTTCTAGAAGCATATTTACGCAATATGTCGTAATACCCGTTGTATTCAATTTTAAGTAAGAATGGTTTTTACGAAACAGTGCGACTTTTGATCCAATTCTTTAGAGCCACAAGTAAGCTTGCTCATTATCGTGACACACAAATAAAAATTCACAATCGAATCACTTGAAAAATCACGTAAAATGGTTCCAAATGTCTAATTGAATATTATACGTGACGAAAATGAATGTTATGCGAACATCCCCTAAAATGAATAGAGTGTCATCAGTTCGTTTACGTGAATTGACCAAACATTAAACAATGTACGTGTATTCCCGGTGTGAAAAAATCAATTTTGAAAATGGTGAACAGTCCTTCAAGTGTAAGTAGTTTGAATATTCGTGCGAATATTTTTAGGTACAATTTTTTACTACAAAGCACAATGAATTATGATTTTGATTTAAATTAATCTGTCAACTATGCCAGTTTTGTAAGCCTCACAAAACCACGATGTTAACGGTAGCTGGTGGTTTTTACAGCCATTGAACTTCTGTGCCTCCTTCGGTGGAACCCTCAACGAGTGAACACGGTGAAAATTTGAGTATTTCACGAGAAAAGATTTTCACCCGTACTTTTGCGACTCCACGTTGTCACGCATCGAGATTTTCACTTGTAGTCCAGTGAAAAGAAACGAAAATTAACTGGCAATATAGCCTAACTTGCTGTACCATCAATCGGTGTCATTTCAAGTGAGGTGACACCACCCAGAGATGAAGAATAAGAACTTCTATGCAGATTTTCTTAAATAAATGTTCATGTTTTTATGGTTAGAATCCTTATTATTTATATGAAAATTTGAGAGAATCTCCAACCAATATTTAAAATAACAGTTTTCTGGTATCTGAATGTGATATGAATACTACACTACATTTTATATATGAATCAAATAATTTTTACTGGATTGTGCATTAAACAGCTTTAAAAACATCCATTAAAACCTACGTGAAAAGTAGGGTCTGACCGCAACATCTTAGAGCTAAGGCAGTGTGTCTTATTAAATATGTTATAAACAAAGTGGGGTGGAAAATATTCACTTAACATTTCACGTAACTATGATGTGATCGTTTTTTTAATTGAAGAAAAGAAATGTTTTTTTTCTGGAAAAAAGTGCCAGTTGTCAGGTCTGGTCCTAGGCGCGAAGGTCAAAACCCCTTGAATCAAATTTTTTTTCAGAAGAACTGATTTTCAATAAAAAATTCGCGTCAGCGTGCAAACATATTTATGTGAAGTACAGATGGTCGGGTAATCGATCAGAAAAAAAAATTACCCGTACCCGAGTGAGCAGTAAATTTTTTTACCCCACCCGACCCGTACCCGAGTGAGCAGTAACATTTTTTACACGTACCCGACCCGTACCGGATTAGAAATAAAAATATTTACCCGTACCCGACCAAAAACCCGTCGGGTTTCGGGTAAAATACCCGAGACCAGACCATCTCTAGAAGTCATCCAGTTGTATTGCGATAATAACGTAAATTTCATCGATAAAAACATAAATCCACTCAACTGACCGCAGTTCCAGCCCATCGAGAGATTTTGGACAATAATGAAGCAGAAGCTGGAGAAAAGTTGAAAAACGGCTCGGAAAGCGACTCAGATGACTAAACTGTGGAACAAATGAACCAAGAAAGTTGCCTCCTTAAGTGTGCAGCGTTTGAAGGGAGGGATCAAGAGGAAAGTTCGAATTTTCATTAAAACAAAGAGAAATGATTTGTATTGATATTTTCCTTAAAGTACAGTAAATTATCTTCGTTTTGATGTATTAATCTTATGTGTACATCAATTTGTTTTCGAGACACAGATGATTTTATTATTCCGGATTCAAATGGACATAGCTTTAGCATTAAATACCAAATATATACGAAGTTGAGGAATATACAATTTTATAGTTAGGTAGCAATATTTTGAGCACAAAAGGGCTTATTTATGAATTTATCGGGACTTCTTAATTCAACTGTTGAGAGCGCTCATCCTTGCGCGACCGGGTAACACCGTAACAAAACTTTGACATCAGCGTTCGTGTAAAGACAGAGATTAAGACATATATTAAAGCTCAGTTAAAACGTCTGCTACACCGGTATGCTGATAAGATAGGTGCTAGGTTTAGCACAGAGTTTATGTTCTTCAGGAAAGTTATCGTATTGTGGGGTAAATTTGTCCAATAGTAATGGAAGTGAATAAGTGAATTTAAAATTAAAGCATGAATTAGTTTATAGATGACATTTCGTGCCAGCAGAGATGTCTATCTCCTCTGTGTGATGAAGAGCAAGCAAAATTTCTCCCCTCGCACTGACAACTTCAACGAGAGCTCTTCTCTTTCACATTTAAAAACCACTGTTGTGTAAAGTGTGTACGCATCATGAGTGCGTTTGTTTATTTCCTTTTACCTCTTCCACTGAATCGCACCAAAGTGCTAGAGCATTAACTAATAAATTCTCTGAGGTGGATGCAGATACTTTGTACACGCCGGTGAGCACCCTGCTGTATGGTTTTCGTAGATGAAGCGTGGACACGCAAAATCAGCAAAATAAAACAATTTATCGTAAAATTTTCGGTTTTCCTTGCAAATTTTTCATAGCAAGGCCAGATTTACTCTCTATTAATTGAAGTTCACAGAAGTGTTCGCTAACCATCACGCGCCAGTGGTCACTTGGGTGTATTTAGACGAGAGCGCGTTTGAGCGATTCATGCGAAGAGAATGTGTTTCACTCGCGCCAGCTGCTTTAACCACAAGCACACACTCAAATGCTGTCTATTCGACACTGAGAAGAAGTGCGCTTTCCTCTTTGTGCGGTGCTTCGTTTTTTTCATCCTCGGTGTGGCAAAAATCTGACTCTAGCGTGTATCACTCTGCGTGCCAGTACCACTTGAAAAAATGCCCTTCTCGCCGCTCAGTCTTTTGCATTTGGTGACAGTGGTATTTTTTTGATACGAATCGCTAGTCGAGTGGAGGTATTGTGTTTACCGCGAATGTAATTAAAATGACAACAATCATGTTCTGGTGAGTTAACATCTAAATATTTCATACCTAAAGTGGAAACGTTAGGATTTACTAGTGAATCATACATTCCACACGCGGCGAGCATACAATAAAATAGCAGCAGAATATTTTTATCATGCGGTGGCAGAATAAGGCTGGATAAATTACTGTAGGCTGTTACTAAACAGTGGATGAAGTCTAAAATACGAGTACATAACTTTTAAGCTAGAATATTTGACTGGGTGCATGCGAAGCTTTACTCGTACTAATTTTACACATGGTAGATAACAATACGAAGTTTTCATTCTGACTTTTCCGCGCCAATGTGAGAACTCTATCGATAGAGCGTTAGAACGCGCAAACGTAGCAGATGCAACCACGTCCACATCGTCAAGAATATCATTAGGTCGCTATTGAGCAATTCCATGCAGAATCGGCTGAATGTTGGCACGACTTCCTTCGATTTGCACGAAACTTTGCATGTGTGTTCGTTATAGCAAATGAAGTATTTTTCACTGGTCTAGAGATTTTTTTCACTCAAGAAGCATGTGTTTTTTGCCATATTACACTGAAGTCTTTTTTTACCGCATAACTCTGATAATTCGCATAGAAAAGTCGCATGAAAAAGCCGAATAAAAAAGGACCTTAGTGTATTTTCAAACAATTAAAACTAGAAATCTATAGCTTTTAAAAAAATATGTCCAAGAAGAAGTTGTAGGTAATCAATCGAACTTACTAAAAAAATACACACTGAACGTAATAATTTTCCAATTTTTCGTGAAAACGAAAAGCAGAAAATTATTTTTTCAAAATTCAGAATTATTCCACCGTGCTAGTTTTTAGAATTTATATCACAATAAACGTCAAGTTGTAAGGAAACTAATGAATGTTTTAGAAAGTTGGAGATATTATAAATAAAAAAGTTTCTCAAGGAAAAACTTTTTAACAATTTTCGAAAAACGATGTTTTTATAGGAATAAATGTATCTGAGTAATAAATATTATTCTCCATGCTACGTTCAGTGAAAAAGCTCATAAGAAGCTACTTCCCAAATGGAGTCATTTTCGAAATATATGAGGAAGTAAATAAATAAAATTGATATTTCATGAGAATACGCCCTATTAGCAGAGATGTCTATTTCCTCTGTGTGACGAAGAGCAAGCAAAATTTCTCCCCTCGCACTGACAACTTCAACGAGAGCTCTTCTCTTTCACATTTATACACCACTGTTGTGTAAAGTGTACACGCATCATGAGTGCGTTTGTTTATTTCCTTTTACCTCTTCCACTGAATCGCACCAAAGTGCTAGAGCATTAGCTAATAAATTCTCCGAGGTGAATGCAGATACTTTCACAGAGGTGTACACGCCGGTGAGCACTCTGCTGTATGGTTTTCGTAGATGAAGCGTGGACACGCAAAATCAGCAAAATAAAACAATTTTCGGTTTTCCTTGCAAATTTTTCATAGCAAGGCCAGATCTACTCTCTATTAATTGAAGTTCACAGAAGTGTTCGCTCACCATCACGCGCCAGTGATCACTTGGGTGTATTTAGACGAGAGCGCGTGTGAGCGAAGCATGCGAAGAGAATGTGTTTCACTCGCGCCAGCTGCTTTAACCACAAGCACACACTCAAATGCTGTCTATTCGACACTGAGAAGAAGTGCGCTTTCCTCTTTGTGCGGTGCTTCGTTTTTTTCATCCTGGGTGTGGCAAAAATCTGACTCTAGCGTGTATCACTCTGGTGAAATGCCATCTCTGCCTATTAGTCTGGTTCTCCATCGACAAATGTATTATTTTTGTAATCCTCATGAAATTTTGAATAAATTAATCTCTGACATCAAGATGATACGAGTAGCTTTTTTCGAGATATTTTGAAAACAAAATCGAAGAAAACTTGCTTGTTTGCATACTTTTTCATGAAATTTTGCCTCGGACCGATTTTAGCACGGTTCATTTTTTTCAACATAATTGTTCGAATAAGATACATGTAAACCAGATGATGGCAGCATTTTGGAGTTGAAAGCAATTCCATAATTATATTGATTTTAACTACGTACAGCAATAAATTATGGAAGAACATAACACCCATATACTATTCGAATCAGTTCGTCGAGATCAGCAAATGCGTGAACGAATAGTCGTATGCTAACAAACAAGGTTCCTGAATTAAGCTTGGATCCGACTTCTGGTTCCGGAACTACAGGATGATATGTGAAACGTAATTTAAATAGTGTTACTCATTTTTCTCTTATACGGAGAACCCTTCGATCATAAAATTGCGATATCGCAGTTTTTGATTTTTGAGATAGTTGATTAAACTAATTTCTTTTTGATTCAACCAATATGGTATTTGATTTGCATATATTCAAGTAGTTGAAAAAGTAAAAATGCCGGAGACAGTTGAAAGCAAAACAATAATCGCAATGAAAAATCAACAACTTTTTTAGTTGAAATCTGTTCGCGTCGCTTCAAAATGTCAATGAAAACAACATCGATGGTTAAAGCGTTTGGTGGAATTGTGTTCATTCGATTCGAGAAATTTATGCCACTCTTTATCTAAACGTGGTTACGAAAGGTTGTGGAAGTGTTTCGATCGAGCCGAATAGGAATTATTGAACGATAAAGTTTAATTTCGATTGTGATTTTATCCAAAAAAAGTGGTTGTGAATTGTAATTCAATAAAATAGAGAAAATTTAGAAAGTAAAGTGCTTGTTCAAGATGGCGGAAGGAGGTGGGAAATCACCGGATCCGGATGCGACAAGGAAAAAGAAAATGGCGAACACGAACATTGATATGTTTAATCATGAAGCACCACGTGACAACGATCCTTTTTCATGCTCAATTTTTCATGAAGGATAGTAAATACACTGTACAATACATATCTGTGTCATCTCAGCAATCTCACGGAGCTTCACTTTACGATCTTTCATAATAATTTTTGTCACTTCACTCACATTTTCCGGTGTAACGGCTTCCACAGGTCTACTCGAACGTTCTGCGTCATTTGTGTCGGTACGACCACGTTTAAACTCGGCGAACCACCGACAAACCGTTGCTTTTGATGGACAAGAGTCCGAATAACATTTTTCAATCCATTGTTTCGCTTGCACGGTGTTTTTACCCATTAAAAACAATGTTTTATCAAAACACGAAACTCGGTTTTTTCCATTTTTTAAACAAACTACAAAACGACTTTACTCCAACCTCGATAACTCAGCTGTTTCAGATCGGATCGACTTATAATTTTGACCCGTTTCAAGCAAAGGTTAGTACTCTAGAAAGACGTGGTTACTGGTATACTACGAGCGCCATCTCTGCTTTAGTCTCGGGACTTATTGGTCCATTTGTTAATTGTAAACGGCATCAGCGCTGCAACAATTGCTCATAAACCGGAAGACGAACAGTTTCATAATTGCAATGAAGAGACAAAATGTTTCCACTGCAAATCAAACAATCATAAATCATCGGATCCAAACTGCCCAGAACGTGCAAGGCAAGCCAGTATCAATGCAGTAATGTCCAAAAAATGTATAACATATATTGAAGCAAAAGAATTGATTACACCAGTCCCATTGCCCAACTCATACGATCTTTTGACAAATTACATAGAATTTCCGATACTAAAAGACTCATACGCGAAAATCACGGCTGGGAAAAGCACAAAGAACCTCAATAACACTATCCAAGAAAGCTCAATTGTAAATAGAGTGGTAGGAGGAAACACAATGATGAGACCGAGAACAGAACGGGTAAAAGAATGCGCATCGAATCAAAACCAACTGGAAGCCGTCCTCGTCAAACTGAAAAGTTAGTAAAATCACCTAACGGAACTGGGTTAAAGAATAGAGTAACTGTGAATGAAAAGGAAAAATGGGAAACAGCAATCACCGAAGACAGGAAAATAACAGAAGAAAATGCAAACAGGAATGCTAAAACTAATGCAATGAGCTTTTATTCAGCTCTAATGCAAATTCCAGAATTAACAGAGCCTAATCGGGAAGAAATTAAAACCATATAAAAAAAATAAAAATTGACGATTATATAATTTAAAGACAGTTCAATCCATGTCATAAACAATTAATAGAAACCGATAAATTAACATACCTCGAAAACATTTTCGTTCAACATAAAAATGTGTGTGTCCACTATTGAAAAACCTGTTTGATTTAACCCATGGAAGCACCAGCCAATCAGAACGCGAGATGTCTGAATCTATACAAGAGCATTCATATAAAAGTTGAGTGGTTCATTTTTCCTACCATTTGCTGAGCAACTGTTCCCGAAACAAGACACACGAGAGCAACATCGAGAACCTGTCAAATATCGCCGTGTGTGTCCACTATTGAAAAACCTGTTTGATTTAACCCATGGAAGCACCAGCCAATCAGAACGCGAGATGTCTGAATCTATACAAGAGCATTCATATAAAAGTTGAGTGGTTCATTTTTCCTACCATTTGCTGAGCAACTGTTCCCGAAACAAGACACACGAGAGCAACATCGAGGACCTGTCGTCTCACTGTTTCCCGATCTGAATGCACGAGACACCGTCAGCACAATGACACCGAAAATCGGTAGAAAGGCAGTCAAAAAGTCCAGCAAGGTCCATTGCTGAAACAAGACACACACGAGAACCATATCAGATCTCAATATTTCCAACCAAAAGATTCATCAAGATGGAAACTAAATTAATTTGCACCGTCACTAACACATTCAATTAAGAACGGCAATGCGAAAGCGAAAGTGATGATTTTAAACACATCTTTATACTAGTATACAAATATGCCGTGCGAAACAGAGTTGAACAAATGAAAGAGATGAACAAATGTTTCCACTTGATTTGCGCATTCTACTTTCCAGGCGTATCAGAACTGGCTAAACTTAAAGCAATCTTGAATATTTCTTTATCACAGTGATGTGGTCGTCCTGAAAAGGACGGAGTTTTCAACTCCTCATCGTTACGGATGGCCAGCTGCAGATGGCGAGGGATGATTTTCGTTTTCTTGTTGTCACGGGCAACATTACCGGCCAATTCCAACACTTCGGCAGCCAAGTACTCCATCACTGCCGCCAGATAGACCGATGCACTAGCACCGACACGCTCTGCGTAGTTTCCCTTCCGGAGCAGACGATGGATTTTGTCAACTGGGAACTGTAGACCAGCACGGTTCGAGCGGGACTTTGCCTTGCCCTTAACTCTTCCTCCTGTGTGCGTGTTTCTGCGTAAAAATTCCACAAGATGCTGTTAACAGCTCGACAGCCAATTCAGTATTACTGGCTGCTGCTATACTAACTCTCTCTTTTATATCGTTTCACTGTTTCCCGTTCTGCCTACAGGAAAGGAATTCCAACAAAGGGGACGTCCCTACACCGTTACCAGTAGCAGGTATAAAATGAAATGTGATGTGAGAAATAGCGTTCAATACAAAGGCGAATTCTTGCTTTCGCAGATGAACAGGATATATTTCTGGAAGAACAGTTTGGGTTCCGGAAAGGAAGATCCACCATCCACCAACTCACAAGGGTTAACAACGTCATCCAGCAAAACAAATCAGTGTCCAAAACGACTGCCATGGCAATATTGAATATGGAAAAGGCATTCGATAATGTGTGACACGATGGCCTGGCGTTTAAACTGCATCGGTATAATTTTCCCATGTATCTTATTAAAATTATTAAAAGTTATCTTGCAGATAGAGCATTCCAGGTTTCTCTGAATAATGCACTTTCAGAAAGATTTACTATTCCTGCTGGTGTACCCCAGGGAAGTATCCTAGGTCCCATTCTATACAACATTTTTACATCAGACATCCCACCTCTTCCGGGTGGTGGTGCTCTGTCACAATTTGCTGATGATACTGCCAATCTTTACAAAGGTCGTGTCATTAATGCTCTGAAGAATAAACTACAGACAGGTCTGGACGTCCTAGCTGAATATTTTACAAGCTGGAAAATTGTGATCAGTGCAGCAAAAACTCAGGTCATCTTGGTTCCACATTCAAGATCTCCAAAACTTGTTCCATCTGACGAATGTCGAATACGATTCGGTGAAGAGGTCATCCAATGGTCCGACGAAGTTATCTATCTAGGACTCACCTTTGACAGACATCTGATATTCAGGTCACATGTTGACAAAATCGTTTCAAAATGCAGCATACTCATTAGGTCTCTGTATCCGCTGATTTGTAGAACATCTAAACTGTGCCTGAAGAACCAGTTAGCTGTATATAAACAAATCATTTACCCCGCAATTGAATACGCAGTCTCTGTTTGGCGGGGCTGTGCACGAACACACAAACTTAGGCTTCAGCGCATTCAAAGTAAGATCTTAAAGATGATTCTTAATCTACCCCCTTGGACAAGGACTAGTGAAGTACATGAGATGGCCTCCCCGGATATACAAGAACAAAAATTCGAACAATACTGCACGAAATTTGAAGAGAGGTTCTCAATCTCCGAAATACAAATAATACAAAATTGGTACGTATTAGGTTAGGGATAATTATACGTAGGTAGATATTTTATAAATAATTAAAAAAAATATTATGATTAAACATTAGTATGTAAAACTAGAGGCAATGCGAAAGCGAATGTGATGATGTTGAACACATCTTTATACTAGTATGGGGTCGTGTGAGAATATGCCATGCGATACAGGGTTGCCATATATAAGGTTATTCTGTAGTTTATTTATACATACATATATGTACAGATTAATCTGTATTATTATTATTATTATTATTATTATTATTATCATTATTATTACTATCATTATTATTATTAAAATGACTTGCATATCGAAGATCGTCGATACATTTCAGACCAGGCCATTGCAATTGTTTCGTACTGAAATTTCGAGAAGAATTAGATATCTTCGAACTTTATAGCTTCAATAAAAATAAACTACATATTTGTTGTACCTAGCCTCCTATATCGGCAAATTAAAAAGGAATTGTTTCAAGTTTGGAATATATAGCTGTAGAATAGTAGCTGTTTAATGTAACTAATCTGTACTTTAATGTAGGTGCATCGCTTCAAACTCTATTAGTGAAAAAGGGGAAAGCTTGCACAATTCATACAATCAATCAACTAACTGATATTCGGAAAAGTGATGGGAGCGTGCCAGTTTTTTCGTATTCACGACATCCAGTTATGTCTGACATTACCCACCCGTCTTTTTTTGTTTGTGTTGTCTTATCGACAGGCTAAGACCATAGTTGATCCATCTCGCCTGATAACAAGTTTATCTAACAGTGGTTTTGTGATAAAGTTAACTTTGTTTAAGATGAAAAAGATTTGGTGACAAATTAGAAAATGTTAATGAATGATCATCTCGTAATCTTTCTAATTTGATCATTGATTTACTTTCAGCAGCCTGTTTTACTTCCAACTGTTTGATACCGATGATGTTCAAGCATTAGCAATAAAACGCTTTTTGACATGAATTTAATTTATAAAAGTAACAGGAGCAAAGGGTTTCAAACACACAGATCGCGCTGCGATTGAATGGCGCGTTTGAATTGCCGTCGCAAAATTCCAATTCCCAACGGTTGATGCACCCAAGCTCATATAAATTGACTAAAATTATCAGTGCATAACTTTAGTTCAACCGTTTGAAGGCATCATCTTTCAATACTCATTTTAGGTAAATTTAATAATTTCGCTAATTTACTCGCATCAATCATTTCCGATCTAATCAGAAGTATTTTTTTAGAATTTAGATCTTTACTGATCTCGACTTGACATGATCATGATCATACAAAAATCAAAATCTCTTAGAGATCAGATCAGTTCTGATTTCGTAATGATAATTTATTCCTTGGTTAACATCACTTGAAACCAGCAGTGATCGGTGGTTTTCCCAGCCCTAATGATATTACATCTCAATATAAAATACTGTTTATATTTTAACAACGATATTTATTTCATGAATCTAAACATACCGAACTTATTTCAAATAGATCATGACGTGTATCAGTAAGTATATTTTGATTATTTTCGCAAATCAATAACATTGTTCGAGTTGATTCAACTATTTGCATGTTTAAAACAAATAAAACCGATTTATTTTTCAACTAACAGAATTTTGTTTCAATAACAACACTAGTTACTTCAAGTAAAATATTTGTTGAAATTGAAAGGTGTGTGTCCTCACTAATTGACAGCATTTCTTTCAAACAGTTAAATTAGTTGTTTCAACCATCGTTTCAGTTAATCGAAAAACAAAAATGACAGTTTAGTTAAAACAACAATCGATTAGTTGTACCAAATTTTAACCAATCGAATTCAGAAAACCAACTAATATTCTGGTTGAAATGGGATCGCGAGTTAATTTTTCACTAATCTAAATGTCTTTTTAAAAAAACACAATCGCTCGTTTCACTTGCTAAAATTAAGCTGACTTTATTCTTTAATTCAATTGTATCTACAGCTCATAATGCCAAATTGCACTTTTTAGTGGACGTGACTTTTATCCGTTCCCATAGATCGATGTCTTCAGGTGCGAAATGTTCCGTCAGCGTTCTTGTCTGTCCCGTCAGGCTGGCGCCGATGCTAACGTGTTCGTCAGCAATTCACGCTATCTTCGTTCGGGTAGCTCCGTTGCTAACTCGTCCCTCCTTAGAGATGAGGTTCCGTACGAATCACATCCTTAAGTGTCAATGATCTAAGTTTGGGTTGTATGTCTTTCTCTGGCTCCTGGTTTGATGAGGTCTCTGTTTCTTGCTGTATTTTAAAAACGGTTGATCTGCAGGAGAAAATTTTGACTATTATGACTATTATCAAACATGGGAGAGAAATGAGTCCCTCAAAAAACAGGCCAAACTGGTCATTGAATACTAGTTTGATTTAATCGGATGTAATCCATCTCTCTTCTGACCTCCATGTGTAAATTGAGTAAGTGTTCTAAACTTAGGTTGGCTATGGTGAATTGTTTGTGTATTGTGAGGCCTTCCAGGGGAAGCTGAATTGGTTTACTAACTATGTCCTGCATTCGGTTAGAGTAACTGATATTATTAATGTTTACTTCGCAATCCTGGAAAGTTATTAGAAATGTGCCGCTCAGAGTACGGTTGATGATTCCCCAATTTGATGTGAATGAGATATTCTTGTTGGAGTTTAAGATGATATTTTCATCATTTATAACGATGATTTCGTGTTCAGGCGGATTCATTCACCCCGGTGGTGCGATTGTCATCTGCATACAATTGGCTTGAAGCCGAAATTTTTGGTTCTTTTGGTTCCAGTTCGCTGTCAAATGCTGTGCTTAAGCAGTGTTCACATCTTTCTTCATGCGGTTGCACCAACATAAGGAAATGATTTCGATGGAATATAAACAAACTATAACAAACCACTTTTTTTTCTTATTCAAAAAGAGGTCAAATTACTTGTTTTGCAGAGTATACTAGACAAGAGTTATATTTATATTGGGTTTGAAGAAATTAACTTTTGACACCAGTGTGGTATGAACGTAGCTTAACATATTGTTGACAACAACGCCACCAAAACAAAATGCGTCGGTTTCAGGAACCAGCTTCCATAGCAGGGGGTGGGTTCATTGTATAAATACAGTCTGCTTGTTGACAAGAGAGCAGGCTGGGAATGCATCTGGAATTGTCGATTTCAGTTTCGGCTAATTTGTATATATCAGGTTTTAATGAATTAACGATGAAATTGCCAGTTTCGTGACTTAGGTAGTTTCTTTTCATCAGATGTATTTGCTTGTGGTTAGCTATGACAGTGTAACAGAGCGTTTGCACTGCCTCAAGCAATAATCCTTCCGCTCCCTACGCATCGTATGCATGAATGTGTCTGTCCGATTGTCGCTACACGGTGAGTAAGGAATACTTGTTGTCAGGGCAATATTATATAGGGTAATATACTACAACCCCCCCCCCCCCCCTTTAGGATAAATAAATATAAAATCTTATTTTATATTTAACAAAATACAAACTATTTATTTGTCGTTAACAGATTCGTAACATCAAATCTAATGCTGTAAATAAAAAATCCGTTATAAAGGATCTCGGCGTTTATTTGGATAGCAAATTGAGATTTTCGGAGCACGTTGCACTAACCGCCGCTAAGGCTTTTTCGATACTGGGTTTTATTCGTCGAAATACACACGCCTTCGAAGATATGTACTGCCTAAAAACTTTGTGTTGTTCAGTCGTCCGCAGCATCTTAGAATATGCCGCACCAGTATGGTCACCGTATCACAGCGTACATATCAAGAGAATTGAAAGAGTGCAATGGTGTTTTATAAGCTACGCTTTACGTCTGTTACCTTCGACCGATCCAGTTCATCTTCCTCCCTACGAAGATCGTTGTCGACTTATCCAACTGCCAACACTGGAAAGCAGAAGAAAAACCTTGCAGCGACTTCTAATTTTCGACATATTAGGCAACACCATTGACTGCGCAGAACTGCTGGAGAAATTACAATTTCATGCTCCACTGAGACGAACCCGTCGTATGGAACTCTTTCGATTTACAACTCACCGTACCCAATTTGGACAAAACAACCCACTGGATGTTTGTTGCCGTTTATTCAATGATGTTTATGACAATTTCGATTTTAATGTGTCTAAAAATGTGTTTAGATTAAGAATTAGTACGTAAGAGTCTGTGCGATGTAACTTATCGAAGACCATATATAAATATAATATAATCACGGTGTTTAATTGGTGGTTGTCAAACTCGCTTAGCTAGTCCAGGAGGAGATTTCACGGTGTCTTCAACCAAACTATCAGTTGGATTTGAACTTCCATCAATCATCGGGTCGGAATCATCTGATAGTACTTCTGTGCTGGACGATTGGTTACGTTCTCCTATCTTTTTCAGATGGGCAGAGCTCCTTCTATACTGCTTACCAGTTTCTTTCGATTTGATCAATGTGTCTGTACCTTTCTTATTACAAACGATAAACTCTTCGTTACTGAAATCCGTGTCAAGCTTATTAGATTTTCTCATTCTCTTAGCAAGCACAAGATCACCTTCCTCAATAGCACTTTCCTTAGCACCCCGTCTTTTATCCGCGTACAGTTTCCCTTTTTCCTTTGTCAACACATCCCTCTCTTTTACTCCTGCATCTTCTTGAAACGACGAAACAGTAGGCAGTTTACTTTTAATACGGCGGCCAAACATTATTTCGCCCGGAGATTTACCCGTGGTCGGATGTTTCGTTGAATGATAAGTTAACAGGTAAAAACACAGTTCCTGACGCCAGTCACGCCCGAGTTCTTGAGCTATGCGAAGCCGTTTCAGAATCGAACGATTCTGCCATTCCACTTCTCCATTCTATTGGGGCCAATAAGGAATAGTGTTCATAAGTCTAACACCGTTTGCTTCACAGAACTCTTTAAACTCATTGCACTGTCCACTGAGTTGAGGGGCATTGTCTGCTTTAATTGCAGATGGAATTCCATAACGACTAAACATTATCGAAAGTTCTCTTACGAGATCGTTGGTAGTTGTAGTCTCCATTTCACATATCTCCATAAATCGGCTGTAACAGTCAATTACTACTAGGAGGTGTTGTCCGTCAGGCAAAGGACCAAGGAAATCCAAAGCAATTGTGTGCCATGGAAAACTCGGTAATTCACTACGCTGTAATGGCTCCGGAGATTCTGGGACACCAACCAGTGTACAGCCTCTGCAGTTTTTAACGAACTGCTCCACCTGTGTATCCATATTTGGCCACCAGACATTAGACCTCAGATGATTTTTCATCATCGTGATACCTGGGTGGCCTTCATGAGCAGTTGCTAAAACGTGATTTCTAAGACGGGATGGAATAATAATTCGATCTCTTCGAAGAAGAACGCCTTCCAGCACAGAACACAGCTCATTAGCGATTACGCGATATGGAATTGGCAAATCCTGTATCTCTTCTTTCCTCAGTACACCTAAAACATCTTGAATTTCTGGGTCTACTTTACTTTCATTTTCAATATCCCGCCAGTTCAACGCAGAAGAGCTAGCAGCGTGCATAGCTACCTCCCTAACAAATATTTTCTCTGAAGGGTCAAATGGTATTGCTTCTTGAATTGGCAGCCGTGAGAGAGCGTCAGCCACATTGTCTTTCCCAGGCGTAAAAACAATTATGTAGTCAAAAGCTTGCAAACGCAAAACCCACCTTTCGATACGTGAGCATGGCTTAGACCGCTTCGTGAAAAGAAAAGTGAGTACTTACAGTCTGTAACGATATCAAACGTTTTCCCTAACAGATAATATTGAAAACGTTCCACCCCCCAGACTTTTGCCAAGGCTTCCTTCTCTGTCTGGTAGTAGCGACGCTCCATCAGTAAGCACTTTGGAAGCAAAACGGATGACGCGATGTTTATCAGAATTGTCATACTGGATTAGAATGGCACCCAGCCCACAAGGGTTTGCGTCAGTGATCACAGCTGTACGGTCTTCAAGACGAAAGAATCCCAAATTTTCTATTTCTTCAATAGCTTCCTTAATGGCGTTGAAAGATTGTGCTTCTTTCTGTGTCCACTGAAATTTAGCCTCTTTGTGCAGTAATCTTCTTAACGGTTCATCAAGGGTAGCTAGCATCGGCACGAATTTACTAAGGTAGTTCGCAAGTCCCAGAAAACACGGATCTCTGCATCGCTTTGTGGTTCTCGAAATGATTGGACTGCTTCTAGTTTAGTTGTTGAAGGCATAATACCATCCTGAGAAACAATATGCCCCAAAAAATTCAATTTAACAACTCGTAGTTGACATTTATCCCAATTCAGCTCAATAGATCAATTCTTTAATCGATTTAGAACCTCTTCCAACCGTTCATCATGTTCCTGTAGATCACGACCTTCGACCAATACATCATCAAGGTACCAGACCGTCCCTTCACAGCCGTATAATGTCTCGTCCATTGCTTTCTGGAACAGCTCGGGGGCTGTTACTAAGCCAAAGGGCAAGCGTTTAAAACAATATAAGCCGCGTCGTGTACAGAAAGTTGTCACATCCCTGGATTCCTCGTCAAGCTCAATTTGAAGAAATGCCTCTCTGATGTCGAGCTTACTCCATAGGCGTCCCCGTCCTAGTTTCGCGAGATAATCTTCGATCGACGGCATCGGATGGCGTTCTCGTACCACTGCTTCATTAACCCGGCGTAGATCAAGACACAGTCGAGGCTCTCCATTGGACTTTCCGACTACCACCAGTGGTAAAACCCACGTTGTTGGTCCCGTTTTAACCTCGATTATATCCCGACTAAGCAATTCATTCAACTTCCGATCAACTGCTTCTTCCATAGGCATGGGAATTCGTCGCATTGGTTGATAAACTGGAACCACCTGCGGATCCATCTGAATCTTTGCTTTAATACCTTTCATCTTTAAAAATGCACATGCTTGTACTCTATTTATACCCAGGCCAACTTTTAACACATCGAACTGCTTAGCAGTTTTATCGCCCAGTAAACACCGTTGTCCTCCGTCGACTACGAAGAATTCAGCTCGAATGCACTGCTTACCTACTTCAATTTCTGCATCGAACGATCCTAGAATCGCAAGTGGGTCTTGGCTTCCATACGCACGCAAAACTCGAAAACTGCCTTTTGTTGAAGAAACCACCGATACGTTTTCAGTTTTTAGTTTCTGCCACATTTCACCGCTAATCAAATTAGCATCTGCTCCAGAATCGATAAGCATCTCTAAGGCAACTCCTCCGATGATGCATGGTATTACATTTGATTCGTTTCCCGAGTTGAACGCGTAATAAACCTTTGCTTTGGTTTCCTCTGGTTCCGTTTCTTTGGAAACTTTCGTTTCCTCCACCGTTTTGATCGTTTTCTCCGTATCTATACCACCTACTCGCTTTGTCTTTCGACATAGTCTCCCAAAATGTCCGTAGCTTTTGCAATTCCGACATTGTTTTCCACGGGCGGGACAAACGTCTGGAGCTTTATTTCCCTCGTACCTGTTGTTCAACTTTGAAAATATAGTTCGGTGGCTGATTGGCTACAATTTCATCAAGTTGCTGATCCACGCTCTCTTGTGCAACTCCCAAAACTTCAATTTCCGGAAGAGTCTAATCCAATGCTGGAACTGGACGTGAGTCGTGCATCTGAAAAGATAATGACTTTCAATTTTCCATCAACAAACTAGAAAATTAAAGCATTATTTTCCCCAGTGTCCAACAATTTCGCTGCGCACGTAAATGATAACAGATACAGTTCTCGAGAGAACTACTCAATTTTGCGTGTGCCATTCGAAACAAACAAACCCTTCTGAGACGAAAGAACATTGTATTCCCCGCCTTTCTCTGAGAAACCCATCAGGTTTCCGTCACATTTATGCCCAGGTTTTAACTAATCCTTGCTTCAACAGGGGGAACAATTAACTTCCCGCCTTATCTGAAAAAATCCCTATTGATTTCTGCCACATCCTGGAAAACTCTCGCAGTTTTCGCCACGTTTGATTTGATTTCCGAAGGATTCGAATAATCCTTGCTTTTAAAAGGGGAACAGTATATTGTCCGCCTTCTATGGGAAAACACCCTTTCTGCTACATTCGGGACAGTTTTCGCCACCGGGAAAACTCTTGCAGTTTTCGCCACCGGGAAAACCCTTGCAATTTTTGCCACCGGGAAAACTCTTGCAGTTTTCGCCACCGGGAAAACTCTTGCAGTTTTCGCCACTGAGAAAAATCCATACAAGTAGTATTCCAATGCGGTAACATTCTTAGGCGAATAATCAAAATTGACGCCACGCATAGCCTAACTTATTTCCTCTCGTGAGCAATTTGCAAAATAAATCAAACAATTGGAATTTTCTAATCACAACTTCCCGTTGTCTTTCTCGGACAGCTCTCACTTTTGTTGTTGGCAATTTCTTACCTTTTTCCACGCGCTTTTTTAGATTCCGAATCCGAATTCTCGTCGCCAAATTGTAACAGAGCGTCTGCACTGTCCCAATCAATAATCCTTCCGCTCCCTACGCATTGTATGCATGAATGTGTCTGTCCGATTGTCGCTACACGGTGAGTAAGGAATACATATTGTCAGGGTAATATTATATAGACACAGACAGGTGAGATGTGAACTGTGTTAAATATCATTTTATCCAAGATGGGAGCTTTTATGATGAGAACTAATTCCTTGCCATTCGTGGCAATCGTGGTGTCTGCATAACTGAGTGCATCCAAGACATTATGAACTGTGACATTTTGGTTGATTATATTTTGATACAAAATGTTTACTTCTTCCTGACTAAGAATTTTCTCATTTAGGTTTCCGGTTCTAGCTAATGATATGCTATCTGCGATTTGTTCTAGTTTTTCTGACAAATATCTTAAATTGAGGAAAATGTTAATGGAATAAATTTCTGTTGATTTTGTGTTTGAAAGCTCTATTGCTTCTTTGGTTTTGTATACTAGTTCTTTCATCTGTAAGTTTAAGGCTCGGTTTATTGTAACTTGTTGATTGTTACTGGAAATAAGGTCGTTGATGGAAGAATTTATTATATTTAAGTCATTGGCGTCGGGACTACCTGCTGTAAACTTCCAAACTGTTCTTAGACTGTCCCAGCGTCTTTGTCTTCTAGAAGGTGCTAAATTGTGTAAGGTTTGATAAATTTGTTCGAATTTCTGAATTGTGAGCTCTGTAAACTGGTTAGATTTTAATTCATTAAAATGGTATCCTGAGATTTTCTACATGTATTCTTAAGGTGAAATGTAGCGTCATAAAATGCGCGCAAAATTTTATCCGCTTCAGTTGAACGAACCGTCGCACAAAGCATACCAAGAAAAACGGACACATAGAAACAAGAACTTTTTTCAATGATTGAGCGCAGTGGGTTTACCTCTCGTTATATTGGCTTGTAAAAAAGACTGGACGTAATGGATTTTTGAATCCTTCACACTTTGAATATATGCTAATTTAATCGTTATTGTTAGTGATTACTCTTAAACTAGAGCTATAAATCATGAGTAATTATGAATGACTAACATGAGGCTATATGTATATCTATTGATCAACTTGCTAATCATGTATATGCCTGAGTTTAGTAGCAAGCATGGATTCTCCTTCAAAAGAACGATTGAAGACGAGATAACATTCAAGTATTTTCGATATCTTTGCCAGTCGTTCACCAGGCCTTCCCGCCGATGAGATAGAATTTACGTAAAAGTATTTACTTGACTCGCACGATAGAGCGTTGTCCAATTTACTTATCGAATACATTCAATGCAAATATATTCCATTCTAATTGACTTTCATTATCATCTTTGAATAAGTAGAAAGTATTATTTCTGTTGTGTCAATCGGATCGTAGCACTAGCCATGTAATCGAAGCTATGCTATGAGTCGGCTGCGAAGTCTGTTAAAACAGAAAGGCCAAATTTCTCAAAAGGAATGTAATTCCAAGACTTCCACACTTAGACATTTTCCTGGTGTGGATTCAGTATTCTCCCAATACGGTACAATCTAAAAGAATACCTGTTATACGATATTACACAGCCAAGGTTTATTGCTTCAGCAACATCAATGCATTGAACTCAACAGAATTGGACATTATTAGCGATATAAATGACAGTTACTTAGAAAATAAACGATTTCTTACAATACCCATTTTATTGTATTCAACTCGTTTTTATTTCAACACAAAACCCAATATTGCATAATTGCGTCATTATTTGATATGTAATTTTTGCTCACGATATAATGCCACCGTGCCCACCGTGCATTTCTCACACCACCTCAAAATGAAACAGCAGCGCGCAAGCAATAAAAAAAATGCAAAAAAGTTCATGCAAACTTTTTCAAATTTCGGTTGTTTTAGCTAATATTTTATAATTTTGAGTTGCATTTTCAGATTCTTAGTGAAATTCTGCTACAAACACTACTTTTCAGTTCTAAAATCATCCCCGTGGAACGGAACAGTAACCGTTTATACATTTCAAAAACCAATTACGGCTCGGCAAAGCAAAATTTCAAAATTCTAGGAATACTTAGTTATTATAAATTTGATTTCGAAAACTTAAGTGTTTTTGGTTTTTCGAAAATCGGTCTAGTTTTTGAATAATTGATCAAAAACGCGATTTTCGCATTCCGCTACATTTCACCTTAAGGCCGTAACATTGAAGTGGTGTACATAATAAAATTATAGGGAGATGATCTATTCTTATGATTTCCAATTTTTCGCCTTCTAATATCTCCAATAGTATGAATATTCTGTAAAGAGGAGAAGTAAACCTGGTCAGATCTTTCTAATCTTTATATCTTTTTTGTGAACTTTTCTTCCATCATCTGTTACTGTACTTTTATTTACTTCTTTAATTTATTTTTCTTGAACCTTTTTTTGTGTTTTAGTCGTTATCTAGCGTTTTCGTATACGTCCTGGTTACCGTCTATTTTTGTGTGTTTTCTGACCTTATTATGGAAGTCCAAATCCTTTTTTTGTTTTTCTGTAATGTTTTTGAAAACATTTTCTATTATCGTGGGTGTGCGAGGAGAATGTAGTATGACTTCGTAGAAACGTTCCACAATGCCGTTCATTTCACTTCGCTCTGTTGCTGTGACGTAAGGTTTAATATGATGAGCATTGTAAAAGTTTAACAAGTCTCCTGTTGCGAAGGATTTTTCTCCGTCCATAGCTTAAATTTCTGGAGGATTATAATTCAGAAGAATTTCCTTCACAGCTGGGACAATATCAATGGCGGCTCTGGAGGGTATGGATTTTATTTGAGCGAATTTGGAAAATTTATCTACGTATGTAAGAAAATGACCGCTTTCAAGGAATAGGAAATCGATGTTAGCTATTTTGAAAGGAGCGTTTGGAATTGGAGTTGCCTGGATTGGGTATTTTATTAGGCTTCTGTCATATTTGTTTTCATTACAGATCTGACAGTTAACAAAAAAATCCCGTAATTTTTGTTTTAATCTGGGGAAGTAGAATCTTTTTATAATTTGAAGTTTATTCTCTTCGACGTTCCTGTGAGCCCTTTGATGCTCTTTTCGGATGACAGCCCATTGACTATCCTCTTCCTGGATGTCTTCGAGTTGTGTTTGAGCGAAGCGGATTTTCAATAATCTCTGATGTCTGAAATGTTTCTTATATACCTCCTGTACTTTACCCATAATTTCTTCTGTTGTTAACAGCCCGCTAACTTTACTAGGATTAAAATGGTTTTTCAGTATCTGCAAAATAGATTGATCATTAATATCATTTATATGAACAGTAATTCTTGTGTACGAGTCGAATGGTCGTTCTGTTGTTACTTTGTCGGGTCCTTTCTTGATGATCACCTGAGAATGAGTTAATTGGAGTTCCGGTTGATACTATGAAGAAATCGTCGCTCGTACCGGCGGAATGCTGTGTTCCCGTCATGGAGCATACGATCCTACTTAAGGCATCTGCTACAACATTCGCCTTTCCTGCCTTGTACTCGATTTCATAATCGTGCTCTTCTAAATACGCCTTCCATCTCTTCAGTTTGGCGTTCGTATTTTTAGGGGAAAGGGCAAACGTGAATGGCTGATGGTCTGTCAGGATTTTAAATTTTGCGCCATATAGGTAGTTTCTGAATGCTTGTAAAGACCAATGAATAGCAAGCATTTCTTTTTCGGGTACCGAGTGTCTCTCTTTAGTCTGTGTCAGTGTGCGAGAGGCAAAATGTATTGGCTTATCTTTGCCAATCTCACCTTAAGATAAGACTGCACCGATGGCAAAATCGGATGCGTCCGTTGTTAAAAGGAATGGTTTTTTGTAGTCTGGGTAAATTAGAATGTCGGACGAGGATAGTAACAATTTCAACCTCTCGAAGCGACGTTTTTCATTTTCGTCCAAAGAAATTTTACGATTCGATGCGGGATTGCTCTCCCCCCGTAGAAGGTTTGTAAGAGGTTTTGCAATTTTTGCAAAGTCTTTTACAAATCTTCGTTAGTAGCTCATCATTCCAGTTGCGGAGTTCTTTGAGATTTCTAGGTTCAGGGTAATTATTTATCACCTCGATTTTTTTAATGTAAGGTTTAATTCCTTCTGTGCCAATAATAAATCCTAGAAATTCAATTTCAGAATGTGAAAACTCACATTTATCTAATTGAATTTTTAGATTTGCGTTATTTAGTGTTTCTAGAATTGTTTTCAAATTTATCAAATGTTCGTCTAGTGATTTCCAAAATACGATGACATCATGGATGTACACATAGCATATTTTTCCTATGTGGTCTCTTAAGACATCATCAATTGCTCGCTGGAAGATTGCGGGAGCATTCTTCAAGCCGAATGGCATCCGGGTAAATTCGTACTTTCCATTATTGATTGAAAAAGCTGTTTTTTGAAATGTCATCTGCAGTGTTAATGATGCATTCAACATTTGTTGAACAAGTTAATTTTTCGTTGGGTTTGTGAAAAACTTCTTTCGTAGTTTCGAGAATCTGATTTAATTTGACATGTTCTTCTTCGGAGATATTATGCTTTGTACGATAAATGTTAATTGTCGAGTTTTCTGGTTGAACGTATTCTTGCAATGGGACGACGAGTTTCTCATGGTCGCGTTTAAAGCGGTTAATATTTCGGTCTCAATGATTCCACAGAAATATGAAGGAAATTTATGTAACAAAAATTTAGCGACATGATTTATTTTAGGGTAAAAGAAATTGATGTCGATTGCTGAAGTAGTGTTGAATTGATGTTTGCTCCCGTGTCTACTAGAAAAGGAAAGCATCCATTTGTCGTTTTCAAGTTGATGTAGACGTTTTAAGTCCATCTGCGGTCGGTTTCCGTAGTTTATATTGCGAGATCGTAAACTTTGGTCGACCTCCATTGGCTCTGGTCTTTGAAATGTATTGGGATGATGTGGTTTCCTATTTGAAGGAAACTGTTGTCGGTTTTGGGCAAATGGGTTCGGTGAGAATGGTTGGCGATTTTGGGAAAATGTGTTCGGAGAGAACTGTTGCCGATTTGACATGAAGGGAGGAAAATTTCTCGGAGGTGACCGAGGTGGAAGTTTTGGCACCTCAAAGTCTCTTGGTTTAGGATGTGGGGTGTTATGTTCGTGTCGGTAAGGTGCTGATCTTGAATCCATGTTGAAACAGTCAAGACAGAATTGGTATGCTTGACTTAGTGTAGTGGGGTTAAAGGTTTTTAATAAATGGCAAAGCGGTTTCTCTAGGCCACGAATAAAAGCGTCTACAGCTTTTTCCCTGAAATAATAAATGTGGGAGTTGACGTGCAGGCAATATTTTTCTTCGGTTTGAATTTGAGCGATGAGCGAACTCATTCACTCTAGAATAGTAGCTACTCTAGCTCTCGGGTTCTGATTTTTTTTATCGAAGTTAGTTCATAATCGAGCGTTTTTATGTTACGATTATCTCTATAGTAAAGTATGAGTATATTTTTAATCTCACTCCAGTCATAAGTAATGTTGTTAGAATTCAAAACATCAGCGGCCTCGCCTCTGATCTTCCTTCTAATTGATCTTTCAATTAACTGTGTTTGAGAGACAGTCGCTCCGGCCTCTCGGTACATATCAAAAATTCCTTCAACATCTGTCAGCCAGGATAACAATTCAACCGGCCTTCCGTCGAAAGGTTGGAGATCCTTTACAAAATCAGGTAATCTCCCAAGCTTGAATTGTTGCATGGTTAATTCTGGAGCTGAAGCTGGCATTGGGTTTGCCATTGTTTGTAAATTTATTTTTCAATTGGCTAAAAACGATTCTATGTCTACTTGGAATATTTTCACTGATCAGTAAAAATCAGTCACTTTAATTAACACTTATCTTTTTGATTCACTATTTATTGAATAAAAATATTTATTATGACTTACATAAAGGACCGTGTCCTGGGTGCGGCCAACATTTGGTCCGTTGGTCTTTTTTGTTGCTTTCCTCGGGGCGGGGGAATCGGTGAGCAGGCACGTTTGGGTTGTTCAGTTTTACGTCACGTTACTCCGGTCCAGCGGTGCCGATCGGTCCGGCGACACAGTGTCTCACCACTGGCTTCGTGTCACTAAGTTTTTCCTTAAAGGATTTTTTTCACTACACGATCACTTATTCTATTCCCGTCCACGAGGATCTCGCCGGAGCCTCCAGTTAATTTTTCACTAATCTAAATGTCTTTTTAAAAAAACACAACCGCTCGTTTCACTTGCTAAAATTAAACTGACTTTATTCTTTAATTCAATTGTATCTACAGCTCATAATGCCAAATTGCACTTTTGAGTGGACGTGACTTTTATCCGTTTCCATAGATCGATGTCTTCAGGTGCGAAATGTTCCGTCAGCGTTCTTGTCTGTCTCGTCAGTCTGGCGCCGATACTAACTTGTTCGTCAGCAATTCACGCTATCCTCGTTTGGGTAGCTCCGTTGCTAACTCGCGGGTGGTTTCGTGCATGAGTTCAAAAAATAGCCAGCTATATTATATGAATAAAAGTGATGAACTGATACAAACAAACCTGAAATAGTTATAAGATCATGAACAAAATAAACGTATCTTATTTAATGTAATTTATAATAGCAAATCGCTTGTTAAAAACAGTGTTTAGATTAACTAATAAATACCAACATACTAATATGAAATGTATTAGGTTTAAAGAAGTATGTTTTGTGAATGCCACGGCGAAGAATGTATATTGTTTATAAAATAAACGTGTTTATGGAAAAAAAAGTTTTATTAAATGCCTGTGCCTCTGAAAAATAATGATTTCGCAAAATTCGCAACATTTTGCCTCTAATTCCCCCTGTTAAACACTTACTTCAACCCCCCTCCTTATCCTTGAAATTTCGCTTATAGCAATCAATGTACAGAAAGAATTATTTCTGCCAAGTTGAATAATAATCTATTGAGTTGTTTCGTAGTTTGTAAACCTCCCCGCCACCCCGCATATAAATTTCACATAAAACCACCTCTTTTAGAGGCAACCACTATATCCACCACCTGGTCTCTAAAAAGTATCGATTATCGTCAAATTAGAGAAATTTTGTCATGACCCTCTCCCGTTACTACACATTTCCCCCCTTAAAAATATCCTTGTAATACCTCTGAAGAGCAAGAAGTACTGGTGCCAAGTTTGATAGCAGTTCGTTCAGTAGTTTCGGAGTTAAGCAGTTACAAACATAATACTTCCCTTTTTAAAGGCACTTACAACTCCCACCCCCCCGAATACCCTTATAATCATATCTAAAATGCGCAAAAAGAATCTATGGTCTTCAAAAGTATCGATTCTCGTCAAATTAGATTAATTTTTTCATGAGCTTCATGAGCTGTAGAAAACACTTGCTACGCAACCTACCCAAAAAAAATTTTCACCTTCTCTGAAGAGCAAGAAGTATATGTGCCGAGTTTAATAGCAATCCGTTCAGTAGCTCCGAAGTTATGCCACTCCAAACATTACTTTCCTCTTTTTGAAGACACTTTCTACTCCCCCCATGTAATCATATCTAATATATGTAAAAAGTTTCTATGGTCGTCAAAAAGCATCGATTATCGTCAAATTAGACAATTTTTATTCACGATCTCCCCTCCTGATAAGAACATTTACTACGTTCCCTCCCCCATTAAAATACACTTATAACCATCGTCATATTTGATCTACAATACCTTTGGCTTCCATGGCTATAAACTCTTGTTACTCCCTTATTATTAAAATTTTTATGACATCATTATTTCCACGTAATTGCTCAAAGTTTATCATCTGATAATGATTATTTTATAACGAAAGGCTGTTTAACATCATACACTGAGAAAAATACTATAGTAGCCGTAACCTGTTTGTCATGGTCATTTCAACTATATGCTTAAATAGTAACAACGACGATGATATGAGATTATTCACTATCTGTATAGTATATAGTACTAGATAACAAAGAATATAACTTGAGAAGACTATTTGTTTTTATGACTTTTCTGGTATGGTCATTCTAACAATGGTTGTCATCTCAAAACTAAGAACAAATCGATAAAATAATAATTCACAAGGAAGGTGAAATAGCTCATGATAAATTTGAGAAGCGAAATAGTTATTGCTACCATGTCAGTATGTTCTTCTTTACAATGTACAAATGTTACCATGAGCACATATATAGTTGGGAAGAAGATTGTGAAGTTTGAAAACACTATTCATATTGTTCACATAAACAGAATCCAAGTGATCGTATAGTGTTTTTCAACCGACTATGTATTTTATTGAGGTTGACTATACAAATTGTCAATAAACGCATCTATTTTTTCATTGGCATAAATAAGGCTCAGTATGGCTGAAAATTTTGTACGTGTATAACGTAACTTGTATTTTGTGTCTTGAAGGTAATTAATGTATGTTTTATAGTCATACTCGTTTCCGTCGTTGAAATTGAACTTTTCAACTTGTTTTCAGTCAAGTTGAATCGTTATGTAAGTGGACGTCTTGTATACGAAAAATTAGTCAATTATAGACCGCGGGGGAACCACATAAGCTATTTTTGACGGGAGAAGTAGCAAGATATCTCAGTGCGGTAATCTAACAGGTATTGAGGTTTACTTCTTGACTCGGCTGTTGATATCGTTCTAGCTACTCATTATTGTTCCGGGAAATACTTCACCAGATAGTGATGTAGATTCCTGAATCAGCAACTGCAACCAGTAATGCTTCTACGTCAATCATCAACCTTTCAACCTACAACGGCGTAATGAGTGATGCAGCATTGAACTGATGTCACCACATGAGCTGAAGTGACAGTTCCCAGTTTTAGACGCTTTTATCGACCAGCGCATGTGAAAACGCACCGTTCCCGACTAGCACTCGACGCACCTGCCATCGCAGCATGAGGATTCCTTCCTGATCAGGACCCTGAGTCAAATATTGCCATTCACGTTGGAAACTTGCTATCTGAACTGGGAAATCATTAGCAGTGGAATCAATAGGTGGCGGTACGACGGTCCGTTCCGATCCACACCTCAACATGACTGTCACTCCGATGAGTCCACGTAAGCAGTAACACGTTACTTCAACGTGGGCAATATTATAAAATTTGATTCGAAAATAAAACAGATCATTAATAAATTTTCTACTTTTTCTAGTACTTAGTAGGATTTTAAATTCATTTAACTTTTAAACATTTGCGTATATTTTTCTGACATTTAATATTGTCGAATCAACCATTATTTTGAGTTTCGAAATAATCAGAAGTGAAAAGTCAAAAATACCATGGCTCTGGTTATAACAAAAAGAATAATGTAAAAAAAATGCAATCGTGGTTACGCTAACCACCATATTCGTAATAGTTATTCAGACAATATACTGTTCAATATTACTGCTCAAGAGGCAAAGCCCTATATAGTAAAAATGAACTTGACCATTGTTGAAATCACCTGATTGAATTGTCGGTTGAAAACCACTATACTCGCATGGTCAAAATTATCTCTGATATAGTAACTCGTACCATAACATTTTTCTGAGTGTACATTACATTCGTACACTGAGCTAAATTTTCTTTTTCACATTATATGATATTCTAATGATTTTGCACTATTAGCATTTCCAATAATAGTTACAAGATGTGTTCAACATCATGTCAAATATATGAGATAATCTTATGAAACATAAAACTCTTCTTAACGTTATTTTTACAGGATTTCCATATAACGAATGAAATTTCCAGTCGGAGTCAAATTTATTGGCGCGTCTTATAACCATTACTAGATATCCGTACAACATACATTGAAACAATTTATGAAGCGCATATTATATTCACTTCGAATTTATTTAGATAGGTTCATATATACCATATGACTAGTTCTATAAAATTTATTCATTATATATATATATATATATATATATATATATATATATATATATATATATATATATATATATATATATATATATATATATATATATATATAACTTTCAATGGAGGTCATACGAATAGCAGATAATTGATAAGCAGATAATAGCAGAACTACTTTTCGTTGAGGATTCAAGCTTTACTAATATTCCATTCGGTAAGGGAGCACCTCATGATATTTGCGAAAGAGAAGTGAGATCCCGAGACTGAAAATAAAAAAAATGAATCTTACTAGACAGATAGAGTAATGAAATGTACCGGATATATATTTCATGGTCCGTTAACGCATATCCTTGAACGAAGTTGGATGAGCTGTCTTGTCAGCAATTTAAAATTACATTGAGATGCGGAACCTCCTGAAGAAATGGTCTGGAGCAGTTGATGAATATCGAGGACACAACTATTCACGACTTTCATTGGATTTCCATATAAATTATATGGGATATTTTCATAACTTTCATTATGATAACGTCCATTTAGATTTGACGTACACATTAAATAAAGATTATAAGCACAGTATGAGTAAATTCTTATAAAAATAATTTTTCGTGATGCACTAGTTCCACCTATATTGTACTGCGCGAACTATTTACTATTTGTACACCCCTTGTGTTATGTCAAAGTTTTTTTACTAGTTGGTTTCCCCTCGTTTGTCAACACCGATCAGCTGCTTGCAGGGATGCCTGATTTCATCAAAATATTTGATAATGAATCGTCACAATAAATTATTGGATTACGTTGATAATATATTTAACTTTTTCGCGATGTTGGAAGGTAACCATTTATTTGACTCAGCGTTGTTCATCTAGACTATTTTTTATTGTGTTGGTAATTTTCACCCGAAATTAAGTGGCGGCAGACCAGAAGTAAGTAAGTATTATACAAAACGGGTTCGATTTTGTTGAAGGATGAGAAGTAGGCACAATTCTGTATATAGTTTTGGCAATATGTATTAAATCTGTATCCTGCATGAAATTCGCATGGACGTATACAAATCAATACATTACAGGTAATTCTGTATGAATGGCAGCTCTGTTGGTAAATGAAAAAAATAAACACATTCTAGATGACAGACAGGATGTTTTTGATAGGGTAACGTGGCGCCATCATGACACATGTGAGTACTGTCCCAAATAAAGGAATATTCGAAATGACCGTTAAAATGATTGAAGAATCTAATTTGAGTGTCCTGTCTGTTTCCATATAATTTCTATGAATTATATTCTGCATATGATTCATATGACAAATCTAATGAATATAAATAAGATTTCCATTCCAGTGTACTATAGAATATCTTTTTTATATCATTTATTTTACCCCGGCTTGGACCGTTCACCGGGGAGGAAACCCTCTTGTGAATAATTTTGTGAACCGCAGTTAGTTGCTATAAATATGCTGTACTCGTGAAAAAGTATTAATTTTTCGTAAAACCCGATCAATTTTCCCTTCCACTTTTCATGTTTGGGTCACTTCCCGAGTAAAGTCTACACACTTAAAAGAGATCCCACTTAAAAAAAAAAGTTCAACGGTGGTCCTTCATTGGTCCAATACGTTGGATCATTGGTCCAATGAAAGTCCAATCGATCGTTCAACGGGAGGCCGATTTTGAAACAGACCGTTGAACCGAATGCATTTTTTCGTTCAACAAACCCGGCAGACAGAGGTCCATTTTTGAGCCATTTTTAACATGAGGAGTTGGAGCTCCGTTGGACTTGTTTTACTGCAGAATTTCTGAAGTTTTTTCCACTTATTTGTTTAAACTAACACTACATACCTGCACAATACTTCTACTTCACGTAGAATAACAACAAATTTTCTTTCTATCAACAAAATTGAACGGCCTGCTAAGAGGGATTCTTGAGCTCGGCATAATGAAATACTGATTATGCAGATCGGCAACACGACATTTTACTGATTGTTCAGTAATCCATAAGCTATTTTCCAAAATTCGGTAATGTAATATTCTGATATCTCGGTAAAGCGCGTTCTTTTGCCGAAGTTTGGAAAAATATTGAGCTGAGCTTGTCAGTAAACAACAAATATATCGAAATCAACAAATCCGTTTGCCGAGATTTCGAATAGTGTTTTAGCTTTCACTGAGACTCGGTGGAACACTTGCCATTTAGTGTCCATTGTCGAATGTGCAAAACATCACATAGCCATTGCTGGAGAAGCGGGAAAATAATATATATTGGATGAAGGTAAGAGATTCTTATATTTCTTGAAAAGATAAGTGAAATAAAAACCTCTGGTTTTCATATATATACTTACAAAAGTATTCTTATTTCCAGGTGGATGTGTTGAGGAGCACTGGAAATAATTGTCTTTAACCGTGATATTTTCATTTGAGGTTTGCTTTACTTTTTTGTATACTGCAATAAAACGGACATTAATAAATCATCCCCTTTCCTCAACCTTAGCTTTTGTGATATTTATTTCATGCAATAATAAAGAAAAATTCTTTCTATGGACGATTACTGATGACTCGGATATTCATTATTCGATCATAATTACTTCTGCCAAGCTAACAGCAAAATTGCTGCTGACAAGTTCGGCAATAATTGACAGTTAACAAATTTGGTATTGCCGAGATTCTCAGTAATTATTATGTTGCCGAGATGATTACCGATCTCTCGGGTGTGCAAATCTCGGCACTTTTTGCCGAGATCTAGCAAAAAAATTTAAGTGTGTAACATCCAAATGAGAACAATTTGAAATCTGATTATGAAAGCAACATCAGATTTAAATCTTAATATGATATCGATTCATCAAATTTTCAATTGATATCACATTATGTTATCATTTTGCTGTTCACTTTTAATAAAAAAAAACTTTCAAGGAAAAAGTTTTGTGAAATTCAAAAAATAAAAATATTAAAGTCAACAACATAAAAAATCCATTGAAATTGGGCAAATTTCAAATGAAGACACAAAAATACAAAGTTAAGTTCCAATGGAAGAATTATTCCTTCAATCCTATGCAACCTTTAACAAAAATGCTTTAACATCCTGCCAAGTAGACTTGTGGCAGTTGGCCGCAGCCATATCCGAAATTAATTTTCTCAACATTTTTCAGCTTTTACGCCAATAATGCTCCTTCCTTTCAGCCACGAGAATATTGGTGTAGAACCACGCATCTAGGAGACATTGGATAAATTGGTTATCATCGGTACCACGTTTGTCTGAAACTGGTCAATCTAAATAGTGGCTTCGGCATTCCCATCTTGCTGATCGTCAGCCTAGCCAGCTTATTTAAGAATTTGATATGAGAAATATGCTTGACGTTATCGATTTCTTTCTAGATACGATAAGTATCCGGTGCTGTAACAATTTTTGCGTTCAGTTTAAAAAAAAGGTTTGGAGATTTGTAGTCATACAACGTTGCGAAGTTGAATTCCAAAATATTTTGACTATTATTTTCAGTACATCCAGAAATCGAGGATCTGAATAACCAAAATAATTGTTGTTCAACAACTAACAAGTCCTTTAAATTAGATCCATTCACTTCTAAAACACTCGCTCTTCTTTAGATCGTAATTTTTAAAATCAAAATTCAATTCATGGAATAATGATCTTTCAGTATGCAAATCTTACGTAATTCGGTATTTACAGTGATTGCATAGTAGGGTTAAATTGAATTGAATATCGTTTATTTTAATCCAGCATAGTAGGGTTGTTGTACCAATATTCATCTCATCAGTAGAGTCATCATGTTAATTTGCGGACTAATCTACTCTCAGTCAACGAATTGTGGTAAAATCGAATGCAATATCTTTGCTTCGACTGTAAGAAACAATACCGAAGAAAATGGCTAACCCCTAAATGACCGAAGAAAAAATAATTCGACACTTGTGCGATACTGCTATTATAACCACGAGAAAAGTTTAAGCAAATTTTCATCTAACTCGTAGTGTCTGCGTAGCTTTTAAACAGAGACAGTAGATCTCACTCTAACTAATGGTTTTAGTATATGAGATTTAATCCCTCCACACTCCCTCGCACCAAAAAGCTCACATTAGGAGCCTTCTGGTTGTGGACACATACAGTCCTCAGCTTGGAAAAAAAATTCTACAAACATAAAACGCGATTTTATCAAGCTGAGGTTATTACAAAACGAAGAAGGCTAACTATTCTACTAAGCAAGAGCTCCCAGTGGAATGTAAGATTCCTGTTAAGGGGCAATTAAAATGTTTAAAAATAAATTGTTTTAAAAAAAATTTATGTATTCGTCTATTGTAGCAGGAAAAATCCCCCTTGATCTGACCGTTGAACCAGTACTTACTCAAAAGGGCACAAAAACCTGCTCTTCTTTTCATATTTGATGAATAAGTTAAATGAAAGAATTAATAAATAAATTAATGAATAAGTAAATTAATCATTAAAGTAATATAAAACGAAATTTATTGCATAAATGAACAAGTGAATGACATAAATGAATAAATGAATGAATTAATGAAAAAAATGAATCAATAAAATTAAAAAAATGGAATACAATACAGGTTAGAATGATAGTAACAGAGTAACAATACTTGGATACAAAAACAAATCTTGAAAATAAGCATAGCTCATTATTACGACAACAGAGTATACCTTTGACGAAAGCGATAAATAAAAAAGGACTAAAAATACACACACATCCAAAACCAGGACATACAACATACAAACCACAGCATGCGGCTGATACACCTACACAATATAATCAACTATCTTCGATTTTAAATATTGTTTCATTTTAGTTTTAAACAAGTTGATATTTATGATTTGTTTCCGTTTTATAGATAGAGAATTATAGATAGTCGGACCGTAGAACATTATCCAAGTTTGACCGAGATTTGTGGATACTCTAGTTCACAGTAGCGAACTAGCTTGCCTGCTATTTCGCTGCCGTGCAATAACCGATGGAGGTGAATTGCTCTAGTTCACAGTAGCGAACTAGCTTGCCTGCTAGTTCGCTGCCGTGCAATAACCGATAGAGGTGAATTGCTACGATCCTATGGTATAGTGCCTTATGGACGAACATGGTTGTTTGCGTGTCTCTCAATGCCAAAATGAGCAAAATGCAGTGACTTGTGTTGGAATACAGTAAAGCTGTGGGATACAAATGAGGCAACTTAAAAATAGTTTTAAGGCATTTATTTTGCATTATCTGAATTTTTTTCAATCTGGACTTAAGTGCATGAACCCAGACGATTATTAGATACTGAATCTACATAGTAGAAACTCAATAAAGCCCTCCTTGGAACAAAATAGCTAACTTTGCGCAATGTGCCGGATAGTGCGGATAATTTTTTTTTCGATAGCCTTTATATGTACATTCTAAGAAAGAGTTGAATCGAGATGTATACCTAGGTATTTGAAATCGTTTACTTTTTCTATTGCAATTGTCGCAAGACATGGATGAGGATGATTTGGTAGTTTTTTCTCGGGGAATGAAACACCCTGTATTTCGTTATTGATAAGTTCAAAGACAACAAATTTGCGTTGAAATATTTATATAGGATCCGGAGGTCATACTCAATCAACGGGATTAATGTTTGTACGTCCTTGCACGGATAGCAAACAGCCTAGGTACACCTTTTAGATTCAAATTCTCAATATCGTTAATATAAATTTAAAATAACTATGGTCCTATGTTACTACCTTGAGGTACTCCTACATTAATGGAGCGATATGAGCTAGATGAATGACCAACAGATACAAACTGTTTTCGGTGGATAAATAGCTTAAACTATGTCATTTGCCACCCCTCTAATCCCGTGTCGATCCAGTTTTTCTAAAAGGATTTTGTGATCTAATGTGTCAAAAGCCTTTCTGAGATCCAAGAACAATGCACCAACAATTTGTTTCGAATCAATATCACCAATGAAACAATCAACCAGCTCAGCAATAGCTGTTATTGTACTACATCCAGATCTAAAACCGTATTGGAATCGATATAAAATACTATTAGAATTTAGGAAGTCGAGCATTCTGTTGACGAGAAATTTTTCCAAGATTTTATTTAAAATCGATAAAATAGAGATTGGACGGTAGTTGCAAGGATCGCACTTATTCCCGGTCCTGAAAATGGGTGCTACACGGGCTATTTTTAGGCAATCAGTTGTTAAAATTTTGTTAAACTTTTGAGCTAAAATTGTTGAGAAGGAACGAGGATTACTTTTCAGAAGCTTTGCAAAAATATTGTCATAACCGTTACATTTGCTGGAATCAAGTTCGTTAAGTATAACAATGACTTCATTTTCAGTGGCTGGACGTAGAAAAATTGTATTTGTGACAGAATAAACATTTTCGATAGGATTTGAAGTGTTCAAGTTCGAAATTTCGCCAGCTAGAGAGGCGTCAATACTTGAAAAATAATCGTTGAATATTTCACATACTTCCAATTCGCTTTTTGTTTTTGTTCCATTTATTACTAGTTTTATTTGCTCTTTTGATTTAGTGCGACCCATAATTAGATTAATATTTTTCCAAAGTCTAGAATGACATGTAGTATTCAGAAGATTTTCGTAATTTAATTTCTTGTTTGATCTTTTAACTATGTCAACTTTTCTGGAGACGTGTTTCAGTAATCCTAGAAGGTTGAGATCAGTTTATTTTTTTCTTATTTTTTTGAGATAATTGGATTTAAGTATTGACGACAGTATTCACGTTTTACATTAATTGCTTTGGTATAAGTCTTAGTACACTGCAATAACATTGAGTTATATGTTGATATGATGTTCGAAATGACGTCTTCGACATCATCTATAGGCAATAAACTGTCAATATATTGATTGAAAATTCTATTGATCTTGCTGTGATCAACTAATTTTTGTGTTAGTACCTGTTTTTGTCTATTTACATGCAACTTTATTGGCGATATAATTTGAAGATGATCGCTTAAATTCGTAAAGATGGTATCGTTCCGTAAAAGAGCGGCATCATCGTTTTTGCAAATAAAATGATCGAGAACGTTTCCACTAGATGGTCCAGTCGGGATGGTATTGGTGCATATAAATCCATAGGACTCGAGTAGGCTACAATATCGCGATACAATGTTATTACTTGGTGAATTTCTAGGGACGTTAGTATCTCCTAATATGTAACATGGTTTGTTCTTTTTCACATTTGAAAGCCAGGATTCTAACATATCATGGAATCGGTGGAAATCAAAAGCAGGCGGTCTGTAAACGCCATGTGAGAACAGTGCCCATTAATGTTAATCTCAATTTGGATGGTATGTAGACCATCAATAACCTCAATTTTTAATATGTTATGCTCTATATTTTCCTCAACGAACACTGCTAACCCACCGTGAGAACTATCTCTACAAGAAAATGTAGCCGAATAATCCGGAATGTAATGACATTATAGAAAAAAAATATAACATCACGTTCAACTGAAGAAACACAATACATACTGAAACATAAATTCATTTTATTGCAGTGATTTCCCATTTCTTTTTCTCTTGGGTGAGGGAGAACCAATCGAGACAGAAGTATTCAGCAGACGAGTAATCAAACGGCTCAAATCTTCTCTATTCCTTACAAGCTCGGGTTTAGAATGCTCGTCCTTCTTTACTAATATCACCCCTCCTTTACCAGACCAAATATACTTAATATTGAGAGCTTCCTGGGACTCTCGTAATTCTTTTAAAATTTCCGGCGCCAGCGGTGTCGCGATTCGAAACAGTAGTCGGTCTTCCATTCAGTAGGAATGACTTATTGACCGACGTTGATTGTTGTTTTTTGAACAGTTTCTTTTTGTCTAAGACTTCATCTTTAAAGATTGGATTTTTGAAAACGATTCTGATTGGGATTAGCGTTTGTTTGATTGTAAAAATTCTAGTGGCAGATAGAACGGAGTCTGATTCTAGCGACACGCCGATAGATTTTAATGTCTTTATTGTTAACTCACAAACATTTTCGTTAGGAAGCACGGGTATGCCGAACAACATTGCATTGCTACCGACTGCTTTTTTATCTGACTTATCGACATAAAGTTTCCCCACTAAGGCTAGTATTGGATTTCTTCAAAGATAGGATCTCCTGTTTTAAGTTTTCATTCTCACATTTCATTTAATTGAAATCTGTTAGAATGTCATCGAAATTTGAAGATAAAAATTCTTGGGAAGCTTCTATTGCCATTGTTAGCTGTTTTACTTCCAACCTAACACTGTTCATCTCGTTAGCCACCGCGCTCGAGACGGATTTTTTTAACTCTGCAGCAAGTTCGGCTACCATTGAAGAGTTATTGTTCTTCATATCCATTATACGCTGATATGTAGTAGAACAATCAGCGGAACAAAAAAAAACGGCATTTCGCGGGTACGTCTAACCGCATTACCGATGATATTGCGGCATTTGAAGTGCGCACTAGCAAAACAATAACCAATAAATGTTACCAATTGGTTTTGGTCATTCACCTTCTTTTACATACGACACAATAAACGTCTTCATCTGCCATCATTGTTTTGCATGTAAATCGAAGATAGACGATTTATTAAAGTAGGGAAAACTTTTTAAGTTATATCTATATGGGTCTGAATGCAGAACCCTAATGAAACCCCAGTGTTTATGTTGTTCAATCTCAAATAAATTGTTCCAATATGATAGTCGGACAAGCTATAGTATTGGTAGTTGTAGTAGTAGTGACCGCACAATACAGAGAAGTAAATTCAATCAACGATTGAGACTTATAACGCAAATATCTGCACTATCATGCCATGCAGACTAAACACTCGTACACTACTGCGATACTATTTAGCTAACTAACCGCGAGCTCGTTCCTACTGCTTCAGCCAAAGTCGTCACTTCTGAGAAAAAAAAGTCTGTGGTGAATACGTTACACAGACGAAATATCCCACCGTGATGACAACACCACAAATGGATGCGCAGATTACAATGCTCTGTGCCAGACGGTCAACGTGACACACATAAGTGCTTTCGTACTTACCGCCTAAGCCAAAGTAGTGTATCCAACCAGAGCAGATCAGATGACATACAATCTATTGGTTATATAGCTGCATGAAACTATCACCTTATCGAAATCACAACACCACAACACTCATACGGACCACGGCAATACCAATGTGTGCCAAGCAGTTGTACTAAAACACGTGGGATCAACACAACAGCAATCTTTCGCGCCACGAAATTGAATAGATACATGCACAACAGCATAGTATCATTAACAATAACAAGATATTTATTACTAATGCTACTGATTTTTTCCTATATAAAACCACTAATCGGTATTCACTAGTATAAATTTCAAGAGAAACTGCGTTCAGAAATAAACCCGTAGGGAAATATTAATTCACTTTTACGATAAAACACTTTCAATTTACAATTTCAAAGATAGCACTTTGCAAGCGTGTATCAATCGCAAATCGTGTTGCCAAAGAATGAAGATGACTACTGAAGCTGAGATGAATGGTGGTACTGTCATCGAATTTCTACATGCGGAAAACAAAAATACGAAACATCTACTCGCCAAACCCGTTCTGAAAATACCCTTGACTTTATATCCAACAGTATGGAAAAATTAATTGTTTATGAAATTTGAACTATTACTACATTGAATGTCTCAGATTTCAGAACCTAGAGATAACCTTAATAATACTTTAGAAGCTTGTAGCTAATATATTATATATCAATATGGATCACTTTAACGAATCCAATACAAATGATTTCGATTATCTTTTTAGCTCACCAAATTGATTCCAATTTGCTATTATGGTACGGGAAACGTGCACATGTTTCCACAGACAGGTTTTTGGCTTGTGTGTTTTTATCTGACGAAAGTAAATATCGCCTATAAATAATGTAGAATTACCCTTTTCTAGCCCTATCTTCTTTATTTTCAAGAGTTATAAAGCAGTATTCAATTTAGCTCGTGAATGTTTTGAATAGTGCTAAAAATAAGAAACATATAGCCTATAAGGGCGATTTTTGGCAGATCACTTCTGAATATATCAACAAAATTAAAATTAAATGAACGGTGTTTTACAAGTTACTTTGATTGCGATATTTTTTTCATTGCGTTCATGACATTGAATTTAAATTAACTGCACATTATCATTTCTCTCAGGGAAAGTTGAAATGTAAAAGAAAATTGTCATTTTTATAAATTTTCTATGAATTAAAACTTCATATACTAAGCGATCTGACTCTTGCTGTGAACTGTTTTGCGAATATTTTAAACTTGAAGTCAATATTTGAGTTTTTATATTTATTTTCCAAAAAGTAGTTGAATTTCACTCAACAGACAAACCATTCTAAAATTCGACAAATAGAAAGTTTGTTTAGCACTAAAAAAATGTTATTGAATAGTATGATAAGTGAAATACAGTAAGCATAAGAAAATGTTACCGTAATCCGTAATCATTATCACAGCAAACATGAACACGAATGCAATTATTGTTCAAATCAAGAAATTGTAATACTTAATTCGGAAATGTTGGTAAAATTCTGAAATTTGTTGGATTAACAGAGCGTGGATATAATAAAAACACGTCCTACGTGACTGACTAACAAACTTGTAATGGTTATTTATTTCTGCATTGTATTATGTACAGCGGTTAGTGTAATTGTGTGTGTGACAGAGTGTGAGGAAACTGTGTAATACACCGATGTAAAACGATCCTGTCTTTGTTGTGAAAGATGCGTATTGAGAATCTAACACTCCTCCTCAACGAAGACGGTATCGGTAATGGGTTTGATCCCCATCGCGTTTCGATGTCTCTCTAATTTGACCCGCTCTAGAGGCTTGGTCATAATGTCCGCTTGCATTTCGGATGTCGGGATGTACTTGACATTGATCATCTCACGTTGTACCAAGTCTTTAGCGAATGCGTGTTTGGTATCGATGTGTTTCGATCGCTTTCCAATGCGATCCGACTTCGCCAGTTTGATGCAGGACTGGTTGTCTTCCCACACAGCGATTGGCAAAGGATGTGCTTCGTTAGTATCCTTTGATAGCTTTAGATGCCATAGAAGTTCTTGACATGCTTCTGCCAAGGCGATGAACTCTGCTTCTGTCGATGAAAGCGCAACGCACGATTGCTTGCGCGTACCCCAGTTCACCAATCCGCCGCCGTACTTGATTAGGAAACCAGAGTTTGATTTTCTGTCTCCTTCGTCGCTGGCCCAATCGGCATCTACAAAACATTCAAGGTTTCCGCTTCCGGGGCCTAGGTGCAGTCTCAAATCCTTTGTGCCGTTGAGGTATCTTAAGACACGTTTCGCTTCCGTCCAGTCACGGTTCGTCGGTTTGGAAACTTTCCTCCCGAGTAGTGAAGTGCTAACGCAGATGTCTGGTCGAGTATTGACCGCAACGTATAACAAACTTCCAACCAAGCTACTATAGGAAATGTTGTTAGGTAGCTCCTCCTCCTCCTTTTGTTTAGCGTATGCCGGGTCGAGGGGAATTTTCGATGTCTTCGCGTGTTCATGTCCGAATCTGGTCACGAGCTTCTCTATGTAATTTTTCTGGCTCAGTGTGTAGTGGTCGCCTACTTTTTCCACTTGAATGCCGAGAAACTGCCGCAGCTCACCAAGACTGGATAGCTTAAAGTGTTTCTGTAGCACGCAACGGATTTCCTGGAACTCGCAC
Source organism: Malaya genurostris (assembly GCF_030247185.1). NCBI lineage: Eukaryota > Metazoa > Arthropoda > Insecta > Diptera > Culicidae > Malaya > Malaya genurostris. The sequence continues at coordinate 143,873,764 of NC_080572.1, read as the reverse complement.
TCCGAATGGCAGAAGACGACAATATCGTCGACGTAAATTAAGATGAATGTCGACTTTCCGTTTCGCTTGCGCACGTACATGCAGGAGTCCGCTTCGGCTGGTTTAAACTGCATCTGTTGAAGCACGCCGTCTATCTTTTTGTTCCAAACTCGCGCCGACTGTTTAAGACCGTATATACTGCGTCTCAGGCGGCAAACAAGTCCGTTATCCGTGGCGAACCCCGGTGGCTGTTTCATGTATATTTCTTCGTTAAGTTCTGCGTACAGGTATGCCGTTTTGATGTCGAGGTGCTTAACCATCATACCTTCTCTGCTCGCGATCGTCAGCATAGTTCGAAGGGTTGGCTGTCTAACTACGGGGGCAAACACCTCGTCGAAGTCACTGCCGTATTGTTGTGAGAACCCTTGCGCCACAAGCCTGGCTTTATATCGTACTTCCATTCCGTTTTCATTTTTCTTTTTCTTAAAGGTCCATTTGCATCCGATGACCTTTTTGCCTGGAGGGGGTTGAACTAAATCCCACGTTTGGTGTTCGTTAAGCGAGGTCATCTCATCTTTCATCGCTTCTTGCCAGTATAACTTGTCGGGGCTGTTAATCGCTTCGTTGTAGTTCCTAGGCTCATCGATACTGTGCGTCGTTGCTCTGGTAACGTCGGCGTATCTTGCAGGAGGTTTTCCTTTATTTGAACGCTCGGAACATCTTGTTGGTTGTTCGGCTTCCTCTCCTCCTATGGAATCGTCATCGCTGAATCCATGAAAACTGTCCTCTGAACTATCTGTTACAATATCGTCGAGATCTTCCTCCGGGTCTGCGTGTTCAACGTTTACCGGGTCTGCGACTTTATTGTTCGTCTGATGAAGTTCGAATTCGACCGTATCGCTGTCCTCATTGCTAAATGTATTTTTTCTGTTCCGGACTGTAGGAGTTTCTTCTACGAATCTTGCATCGCGACTTATAATGATTTTCCTCGTTGTCCGGTCTAGGAACCTGTAGGCCTTGTGCTCTGAAGAATAGCCGACGAACGTTAATTTTTGGGATGTTTCGCTGAGCTTCTTGCGCTTTTGTTTCGGTATGTGCACCCATGCGTTGCTGCCAAAGATTCTCAGATGACTAACATTCGGTTTCACGTTGAACCACAGTTCGTAAGGGGTAACACTCACGGATTTGGACGGTAACATGTTCTGGAGATACACTGCTGTGTTTAAAGCCTCCGCCCAATAGTACTCCGGCAGGTTCGCATCAAATAGCAAGCATCTTACCATCTCCACTAGGTAGCGATTGCGACGTTCCGCTACACCGTTCTGTTGTGGACTATAACCCGCTGTGAATTGAGCACTAATGCCGAGTCGTTTGTAGAAACGTCGCAAATGTTTGCTGGAGTATTCGCCTCCTTGATCCGAGCGTACGATTTTCGGGTAGTGACCAAATTGATTCTTCGCGTATGCGACGTACTCTTCCATCTTGTCAGCTACTTCTGACTTTTCCTTCAGCAGGTATACGGTACAAAAACGGGAGAAATCGTCGATTACTGTCATAAAATAGCGATATCCGCTCACTGAAGGGACTTCCACTGGACCGCACACATCTGTGTGAACTATATCCAGGGTGGCCGCAGTACGTGATTTCGATTCCTTAGAAAATGGAATGCGTGTGCTCTTACCCTTTAGACAGCATTCACAGGAATCATCGATGTCGCACTCGGCTATCGCGAGTCCGTTCACTAGGTTGCGCTTCTCCAGATTCCTAATAGCATTCGGCTCCCGATGGCCAAACCTCTTATGCCAAATGTGTCTGCAATTCTTGCTGTGATGATTCTTTGTGAGGAGAACGGTTTCGTCGGGACGTTTTAACTGGTACAATCCTTGCTTAAGATTTGCCACCGCAACTGTCTCGGTATTACGCTTAATTTGGCAACCGTTGGAACTGAAAACTACTACCGCTTGCTTTTCGATGAGCGCTGATACCGAAAGCAAATTCATCGCTAGTGTGGGAATGTACAATGCCGAGCTTAGGAGTATCTTTCTGCGGTTACCGTTTTCGTCGCAGCACTCAATTTCTCCGCGGCCTTCACCTTTGACTTCGGCCACTTTCCCGTCTGCCAATTTGACGGATTTCACGTCACTGGGGCGCAGCTCAATGAAAAAATCTCGATCTGCGACGGTGTGGCTCGTAGCGCCAGAGTCAATAATCCAGCTTTTGCTCATGTTGTCGCTTCTGGTAACACAGGTCACGAATGTGAACGAGACACTGTTTGTTTGTTTTTTCTTTGTAAGCTGTGCTTGAACATTACCTTGTTTTTCCGCCTCTCGAATGAACTGCCGGCAAAACTTTTGTTTATGCCCCGGCTGCTTGCAGAAATGACAGATGATTTTCTTCTTTCTGCCTTCCTCCTTAACCTTCAGCACTGCGTCCATTTGAGTGCCCTGGCGCTTGGAAGCTTCATCCAAAAGCTTCCGCTTCACCAGCTCCAATGTTAAATCAGCTTCGGCCCGGCTCTCAAGGGCGGTTGTTAAAGCGTCGAACGAGCTTGGCAAGCTGCGCAGAATCATTGCGACGGTAAGGTTTTCTGCCAGCTCTTGTCCAGCGTTTGCGAGTCTTGAAAAAAGATCCTCCATGGCAAACAAGTGTTCCTCCATATTTTCCCCTTCCGAGTAGCGTTTATCGCAAATGCGTTTCAGAAGGGAGACTTTCGAGGTTAGGCTTGTTTTCTCGTGGTGGTTTTTCAGAGCGAGCCAGGTTGCTCTTGCGGTTCCTACGGCGCGAATCAAGCTATGCTGATTATCATCAATCAGGAGCCCGATAGTTGCTCTCGCCTTAGCGTCTCCTGCGTTCCAAACGGCGGCCTCTTCGTTATCCGGCTTGACTCCTGGCTCGACGAATCGCCATAGTTCCTCGCGGATAAGAAGCAGTTCGACTTTGAAACGCCAGCTTGGGTAGTTGCTATTGTTTAATTTTTGGATGCTAAAACGGGATCCATCCATTTTATTACGATTTACTTTATTTTATATGCAGGCCCATAACCTGTTGGATTAACAGAGCGTGGATATAATAAAAACACGTCCTACGTGACTGACTAACAAACTTGTAATGGTTATTTATTTCTGCATTGTATTATGTACAGCGGTTAGTGTAATTGTGTGTGTGACAGAGTGTGAGGAAACTGTGTAATACACCGATGTAAAACGATCCTGTCTTTGTTGTGAAAGATGCGTATTGAGAATCTAACAAAATTAGCATTAAGATTAATTTGTTTATTTCTGCGTGCACATTTCACATATAAATAGGGATTTTCATAAAACAATGTATTCTCTTCAGAGTTAGTATCAGATTGCAATTCTAAACCGTATTTACAGTTTATTTTTTCGTGCAGTGTATATCGAGAAATATTCCATATATTTTGAGTTGTTTGGTTCAGTGTACTGATTGAGAAAGCTGTCATATGACGATAAACACGAGAAAAAGTCCTAAGTGCAAATGACAGTTTCTCTTTGTTTACTTTCTCTTTCGAGTATTACGGTCCAATCAGCAATCTTTCCATTTAACAAGATTTAATTATCACATAGGATAATGGGAAAAACCATCAACCTTCGACAAGCACTGTAGAATTTGTTGGAAATGACTGGAATTTGCCGAAATAATTGAAAGAGAAAGTAAACCAAAAGAAACTGTCATATGCACTTGGGACCTTTTCTAATGTTCATCGATATATGTGCATTCAAAAATTTGTAGTGTATTAGAAGCCTTTTTTGCCACCGCACTTTACTGTGATGTCCCTCATGAATCGCAAGAGTGATCCATATCGATATATAATATATTTGCTTATAGGTGCCACCAAAAATATATGTTTAATTTGTCTATTCCTAAGTAGTCCACAAACTGTATCGGAGACACTCTTCAAAACAATTCTCATTCCTAGTTATAAATGCTTAGAATTTCATATAGTAAGGACTAATTCTTCATCAAATGATCGTAAATTATAAGTCTACACAAGATCTAAAAATTTACTGAAAGCATTATAGTTCTATCTAGAAGCGAGATAATCATTCATTGTCTTAATTAGTCGAAATAACAAATGATCTGGGATACCTTTCTGCCGGCTTTCTAATTCACGTACCCAGTGTTGCTCCAGCAACGATTCACTGTAAAACATTTCCATACTGTGCTCAAAGAGCGACACTGCTATTCACGGTTGATGCGGGATGGAAACGACGCAACGAGTGTGCACTGAGAGAAACAACCTTCATACAACTTTGTGAAATAACACTGCTTGTCATATAATCGAACATTTTCCATCTACTTATAGCTAGCACTTACAGTCCTTGGCAATCGCAGAAAATTCGCATTATAAATCACCTAAGTTCGATACCGGATCCCTCCGTGGTGTGATAGTGGGGTGCATAAATTCGCTTTTTTGTTTACGAGTAATATCGCCTGCATGTATACTATCCCGGTTCTTCTCTTTTGGCCAGTCTATTTTTAGATTATGCTCGCGACGTGTCATTTCGAGATCAATGTTCGAGATGTTTTCAATGCGCTTCCATTACGAACAAAATTAGTTTTTAGTTTGATGTCACACAGCATTTGTTTTGATGTGATTTTGATATCGACATCAAACTGTTTTTTAACCGTTAAAACGACCAAAATGGTAGCATATTATGTAATGCTAGCACAACACCAAATTGAGTTTTCTTTTGATTTCACCCTCTACTCGGGTTGCTACACTCCCGCATCCTCAAAATAACCTTATAATCTATTTTGATTTAACTTTTTGATGTGGAACACATCTTTATTAGGGGTGCAAATCACAAACTACACGTAGAAATGTGGTCAGGTTTTAAACACTTACAGCTCAGTCTGTTTTGTATCAATTATCAATATTATTTCATCATTTGATAGGAAATATTTCTACGTATTGATTTGAATGTTCATAGCCATGTATTTAGAATTGTATATCATTGAAATGTTGATTAATAGCTAGCAGTGTCCTATTTTGTCTGCAAAAAATCTCCAGCATACCGGATTTCCCTGCCATAGTCGACGGTTTTGAAGGAGTAAGCGATGTATCAAAGAGAGAGCATCGCTCTGATTGGTCAATCGATGCAGAAGCGAAGCTGTTGGAAGCACGCGAATCTATAAATAGAAGCAAAATTAAAGCTAACGTTTCAGTCCTATTCCTAGAATGCTAGAGGTAGGTTGTTGCTAGACAGCAAGACAAAAACGTGCCACAAAACGATTTGGAGCTTTTAGGGCTGATGCCAGTTGTCAGCGTAAAACCGTGTCGCTCGCTGTGCATATTACATTTCTCTTCATGCTCTCTCGTAAATGTGTAAAATGACTCTCGATGTTGCCGGGTGACCAAGAAAGTTCTGATATTTTCGGTTACAAGTTTGGCTACATCACATAAAATCGAATAAAGCTACCGCTTGTTTGGCAGCCTTGTTGAGCCGATTTTATTTCTCTCTCATATTTCGTTACGTTACCAGGAAACTAAAATGGCGCCGACATACAAATCGACTTACCTCCACAAAAATAACTTTCACTTAATTTTCATCGCGACAACATATATGTTTTTATGCACTAATCGCATCTAAACTAAATTATCTAGACATTGTCAGAATAGATTTTTGATCCATGCTTTTGAAGGCGAGATTTTCAATGAACAAGTTGAAAGTTGCCGTTTTCAGCTATGCAACTCTTCCTTCAGAAAAAAAGACTTTCCCGACCGCTAAAGTCAAACAATCATTCTGATATTTTCACAGAATAATTTAAACTAAATTTCTAAGAAATTGTCTGTTGGGTTTTTTTTATATGTTATTCTTCACCGTTTCTGAGAAAATCAGATTTGAAGCGTGAAAATAGCCCTTTGAAACGCCCTAAAACACACTGGCCTCAGCCCTTAATTGGTATGCTCTGATCTTGTGTCATGCAAGCTCGGAATTCCATGTTATGTCGTTTCCCCATGAGAAATTGACAACTACCTCTGGATAAATTTTGAGTGCTTAAGATTAATTTCTAATTTATATTAGATGAACTAGATTGATAATGAGAAATAGTTTATCGTTTCAACCGAAATCGCAGAAAGGTAGAGAAACTTAACGCTAAAAACCAGCTTGCATAAAAAACTTGAACACAAGTTTGGCGAAGAGAAGCTTATTTATCGAAATCGCAAGTATGTACAAAGATATAATTGCATATATTTGGGATAATGGTGTAATTTCGTCGGTCATAAAACAAATGCAAATCAAGACAAATGATGTTCGGTGTTGGTTCGGATTGATTGAACTTTTTGATTGTAGATCATTAGAAATTTTGGTTGCCTTGTTCCACATCAACGACTCGAACAACCCCATGGGGCTGATCCTTGTAGTTTTTATCAGTGAACTTATTACAGATCTCTTCCATGATTACCCTGAATAGTGTAGAAAGTTTTTCAAAAATATCGATTCCCACCTTTGGTACATGTGTCAAACTTGGTGGCGATTCGTTTAGTTGTTTCGTAGTTATGCTGAGACTTAAATACACTCGCGTTCATAGGCATACTTCTTTGAATTCCCCGGCAAAATGGAACCAGATCTTTTGAAATTATTTAAAGAAAATAGCGTTGTATTCAAATTAAAAACAGCGACCTTGAAATTCTTGCCACTCTCTTGTTTTACAAAAAATTGGAGATGAAAATTTATTTTAAAAAACCTATTTAAAAATGTTGTCATTGACATTGTCTCTGAAAATGTCTGAAATTGTCTCTGAAAATGTCCTAATGATCATCTCTGAAGAGCAATATGTATCTGTGCCAAATTTGATAGCAATCCGGTCAGTAATTTCGGAGTTATGCCGTTACAAACATTACATCCCCCTTTTAGAGGTGCGTACTCAAAGCTAAATATCTCCAAAGGATGGTCCTAATGGCGATGACAGGAGCATACACGACAACTCCTATTGCTGCTCTAGAGGCACTACTGTGCATTAAACCACTACATGTGTTCCTAATACAAGAAGCATTATCTTGTGCATACCGCCTTAAGGTTACAGGGCTTTGGAACAGTAACCCAGTAGATTATGCTACCAGCCACACTCGCTCGTGGTCTCAAATTGTTACGTGGGATGAGTATTTACTCGCTCCTAGTGACCTAACTCTCACATGCAGTTTTCCTTTCAAAACATTCAATGTGAGCTATCCTCTTCGTGAGGAATGGTTGTCTGGTTGTCTGGAACGACAACTTGATGAACACATAGTTTGTTATACGGATGGTTCTCTGTTGAATGGTCGTGCTGGTTTTTGTTCCGACAGTCAGGCAGCCTTAAAAGCACTCAGTTCGAATAACTTACGGTCGAATCTAGTGATCGCATGTCGAACTCAAATTGAAGACCTCAGCATTTCAAATGCTGTTTACTTCTTATGGGTACCCGGCCATTCTGGTATTACTGGAAATGAATGGGCTGATGAGTTGGCTAGAGCTGGTGCAACAAATGATTTCGTTGGTCTTGAACCAGCTTTACCACTTTCAACTGGTTGGATAAAGCACAAGATTTGTTCTTGGGCTGCATCCAAACATGCCAGCTACTGGCGCAGCTTGAAAACTTGCGCTCAAAGTGTCTACTGCATTTTTCCAAGCATCATTACAGTATTCTGGTCAGAGCTCTGACTGGACATTGCAAACTAAATTATCACATGGCTACTATTCCACGTGCTGAGTATTATTCGTGTGATTTGTGTGAATGCGATAACGGAACTTCATATCATTTGATATGTAACTGTCCCGCATTGACGCAACTACGTATCCGGGTTTTTGGTTCTCCATACATGGTTGAGTCTGTGTATTCGGAGCTAAAATTAAAGGATATTCTCTCGTTTCTCACCCAATGTAGTAAGGAACTATAGTCAGAAGGGTTCATCGTTCTTCCTGGAGTGAATGAATCCTTTCTGTATTCACCTTATATAGGGTTGGAGGTTTTATTAACAGCAGACTGTTCGGGACCTCGTTGAGGTTCAGAATTTACTTCTGCTTCCACTAAATGTGATCCCCAGCAGATTGTTCAGCATCCCTTAGGGGTGCAGAATTTACTTATGCTTTTATGTGTTTTTGTGTCGTCAATTTTTCCCATCCTCCTAGTCCAATTCTTACCATTTCCTTTCAATCCTTCCCTCTTATACATCGGGAAAATGATGCTAAAAACAAATTGATGGCAAGGTACAAATCTCCAAATATCAAGGGGAACGTGCCATTTGAGCCAATTTGTTCTGATTCCTGACATCCACCCCACACCAATATCCTTAAATCATATCTAAGTTGCGCAAAAAGTATTTATGGTTTTCGAAAATTATCGATTCTCGTCAAATTAAATTTTTTTTTCATGACCCCTGTTATACTTGCTCGCTCCCTCTCCCATAAAAATACTCTTACAACTAGCTCTGAAGTGCAAAAAGCATCAGTACCAACTGTGATAGCAATTCGTTATATCGTTACGTCCCCTTTTTTTGCTACATCTACCCCTCATATGTATCATAGCTAAGGTATGGAAAATGTTTGCATGGTCTTCAAAAATTATCGATTCTTGCCAAATTATATGATTTTTTTCATGACCTCTTCTGTTGATGATACTTACTACACTTCCTCCTCTATAAAAATACCTTTATGACCATGAAACAGTCCACTGATTGGTTAGGCCATCCTTTAGAAAACGTGGGTTCACTATTACGTACTTCCAACACCGAAACCCGAGAACCGGTATAACTTCGAAGTGAACACACGCGTTTTTCTTACTAACGACATCGACAAAAGGAATGTGCCTATCACAGCAAAGGCTGTAGTATAGGCATTACACCATAGTGATAAAAAGTGATGTTTGCTACCTGCATCGCAGCCGTACAATCCTGAATCAAGGTCACACTGAGCCATAACGGAGGAGTGAAGGGTCAACTCACCAGATTGCCGGCTCATACTGTTAAGTACTTTTTCTAACTTTTTCAATATACTTTTACTATTTATATATTTTATTTTTCACTTTTATTTTCTTACTTATTTAAAGTACGGGAGACTCCTGTACTCCCGTACTATAAAATATGAATATTGATGACAATGAGGGTGTTTCAGAAGAAGGTGAAGCTTCAATGAACGAAGAACTGAAGAAACTGAATCTGAATTCGAGATACTGCCATCTCCCCCTCCGATGCCTCCATCTTCCTCTGAGATATTGCCTCCTCGTCGAAAAGTTTACCAGGACAATGGCTCGGCGGGTCCGTGGGTGGTATGCTTCCGGCCCTTATCCAAGACCAAGTCTCTCAGAGCCCTGAACATTGCACGGGACCTGACATATAACTACTCGGCAATAAAATCAATTGACAAGGTTTCGCCAAACAAGTTACGAGTTGTTGTGTCCGACCTGAAGCAAGCAAACAAGATTGCTACCGGCGTGTGTTCACGAGGGAGTACCGCGTGTACGTCCCGTCTCATGTGGTGGAAATCGACGGTGCGGTCCGTGACGAAAGTCTGACGATCGAAGATCTGATTGCCAAATTAATATTAAAGGCAAAGATCTATGTATAGCTTCCTTCTACATTCCTCCCAGAGTCTCGATAGGGAATCGTCGGCTTGCAAACATCATAGAACTTCTTACTTCATCGCGGTTGGTTTTATGGGACTTCAACTCGAATGGTACAGGATGGGGCTGCTTATATGATGATAACCGTTATTCTTTAATTAAAGATCTGTGTGACAACTTCAATTCGACAATTCTAAACACGGGAGACATGACACAGAACCCTAGACCGCCAGCACAACCAAGTGCGCTGGATTTATCCCTTTGCTCGACTTCGCTACAGTTAGATTGCAAGTGGAAGGTAATCTGTGATCCTCACGGTAGCGATCACTTGCCGATCATGGTTTCTATTGCCAACTGTGTAAGACCATGGGAAACAATTAATGTTTCCTACGATTACACACGAAACAATGATTGGAAAAGCTACGCGAGCTAAATATATGAGAGACTAGAAACATCACAGGAGCTTCATCCGGAGGAAGAGTATACATTTTTGGCTGGTTTGATTCTCGACACCGCAATTCAAGCTCAGACGAAACGAGTACCCAGCGAGAAAACTAGTATGCGTTTTCTCAACCCATGGTGGGACAAAGAGAACTCAGAGCTAGAAACGAAAAAAACTTCAGGAACGGAACCCCAGATAATTATCGGAAATACGCGGCGCTAGAATTTCGAATGAAAAGTCCGATTGAAGCTAAGAAACGCGGTTACTGGCGAAGGTTTGTTGACGGATTAACGAGAGAAACAACAATGAGCACTCTTTGGAATACGGCCCGTCACATGCGCAATCGAAATTAGGCGAACGAAAGCGAGGAATATTCTTACCGCTGGATATTCGATTTCGCAAAAAAAGTAATGGATGGAAGGATTGTTTACATGGACGCAATTTGGGCTCTCACCCAGTAGACCTGATTAGGTTGTACAAAACGACGATATTGTCAGTATTGGAACATGGATGTTTTTGTTTCCGCTCCGCTGCGAATATTCATTTCATTAAACTGGAAAGAATTCAGTATCGTTGTTTGCGTATTGCCTTGGGTTGCATGCATTAACTCACAAGATGAGTCTTGAAGTGCTGGCGGACGTCTTACCGTTTGAAGCAGATTCTGGGATCTTTCATATCAATTGCTTATTCAATGAGATATCTTGAATCCGATGGTGATTGAAAACTTTGAAAAGCTGGTCGAGCTTAATTCACAGACCCGTTTTATGTCCTTGTACTTTGACTAAATGGCTCAGAATATATATCTTTCTTCGATTGTTCCCAACCGTGTTCATTTTGTGGATACTTCTAATTCTACTGTGTTTTTCGATACATCCATGAAAGATAAAATTCGTGGAATTCCGGAATCTGTACGCACTCTTTTCAATAATAAATTTGAAGAAGTCAACTGTAATAAAATGTTTTACACTGACGGGTCACATCTCGCCGGGTCCACTGGCTTCGGTATATTCAATGAAAATTTCACCGCTTCCTATAAACTTAGTGATCCAGCCTCAGTTTACGTCGCAGAGCTAGCTGCAATTCAGTATACTTTTGATACCATTGACACTCTGCCCACAGAACACTACTTCATTGTATCGGAAACTCTCAGCTGAATTGAGGCTCTCCGTTCAGTTAAGCCTGGAAAGCACTCACCGTATTTCCTGGGGAAAATACGGGAACAATTGAATGCTTTATCTGCAAAATTTAACCAGATTACCTTGGCTTGGGTCCCGTCACATTGTTCTATACGGGTAATGAGAGTGCGGACTTATTAGGAAAGGTGGGCGCACTAGAAGGTGATATCTATGAAGGACCATTCTGCTTCAATGGATTGTTCAGTTGCTGTCGTCAGAAAACTCTATCCAGCTGGCAAAATACATGGAATAGTGGAACTTTGAGACACTCAATAATTCCACAGGTATTGACAAAAGCTTGGTTCCAGGGGTTAGACGTAAGCCGAGGCTTTATTCGTGTAATTTCAAGGCTTATGTTTAATCATTATATGTTCAGCAGGGATCTCCGTCGTGTGGGGCTCGCCAAGAGTGGTGTCTGCGTTTGCGGTGAGAATTATCATGACATCGAGCATGTTGTTTGGATGTGTGTCGAGTATTGTGATACCAGGTCCCAACTCATAGGTTCCCTTCGGGCCCGAGGTATACCACCCTTCGTACCAGTCCGCGATGTCTTGGCATCTATCTATCTTACTCTTATCTGCTGAAAGTATGACCTCTATAAACGATGCTTCGAAGCGTGAACCTGCCTTGAACTGACTGAGTTGCTGAAAACTGCCCAAAAATGCCATAACATTGTCAGAGCACACCAACAAAACATCCCAGCTAAGAATAATCTCTCTCGTTACAATCCGGTGAACGTGAAGATCCAGAAAACTCTAAAAAAATTGTGCCACAAACGAATGATGTATTTTAATTCAAAATCAATATTTTGAATATCTCACCCTCCACACATTCCTTTACTAACTCCAGGGGAGTTTGCAGCCCCCATAATACGGCGTCCCAAGACAATCGGCCACGTTAAGCTAAAGCGAATGAGACAAATAAAAATTTTATAATAAAAAAAATATGCAGTAATTTTTTAGGACCATAAGACCTTTCATTTGACCCTAAGATTGGGAAGAGTGGTTTTGAGTCCAGTTTAAAATTTCTTTGAGGTTTTTGTTTCGGGGAGAGTGAGAGTTTGTGAAAATCGGTTAAACCAACGCTGAGAAAAATGAGTGAGATCCATTTTGGAATATGTGACCATTATTTCTGGTACTTCCGGAACCGGAGACCGGGTACCAGGATAACCGGTTTGTGTAGTTGCCTACTTATAATGGCTATAGATTTGGGTAGTTTTGAGACAAGTTTAGAAAAAAATTTACGTGTTTTGTTTCGCCGGTTTAAGTGACGGTGTACAATATTAAACACACTTTATCCTATAACTTCGGAACCGGAAGTCGGATCCAGATAAAATTCACGAATTCCGTATAAGACCGTAAGACCTTTCATTCGAAGCTAAGTTTGTGGAAATCGGTCAAACCATCGCTGAGAAAAGTTAGTAAGATTCATTTTGGAATATATGACCATTATTTCTGGTACTTCCGGAGCCGGAGACCGAGAATTAGGAAAGCCGGAATCGCTTTCTTTAGTTACGTATTTATGATGGCTATCAAATTTTGTAGTTTAGAAATTGTTTCACGTGTTTTGTTTCGCCGGTTTAAGTGACGGTGTACAATATTTAACACACTTTATCCTTTATCTCCGGAACCGGAAGTCGGATCCGGATGAAATTCAGGAATTCTGTATGGGACCGTAATACCTTTCATTTGAATATAAGTTCGTCAAAATCGGTTCAGCCATCTCCGATAAAACCTATTATTTCACACAAACACACACAAACATTGCTCATTGCTTTCTGTATGAGAAAGGCAAAAACATACCTATTTATACAATACTTATTATGAACTAAAACCTATTACACATCGGAGGAAACGTTGGGATACTATTGGCACTGTATCGAAATGGATTGCTGGAACACCAGATGCAAAAGATTAATGCGTCATCAATAACACCATAAACAATTTAAAGGATTGCAATAATCAACAAGTCCTCATCAATAAATCTATCAATACAAGAATTCAACACATCAGCAAAGCTACAAATGATCTTCTCGAGCTGGATTTGAAAGAAAGAGAAGTTAGAGCATGAAATAGAAATGATTATTTTAACAACAATCCTCAACATGGACACAGTCCAAACAGAATTGCAAATTTTTGAATAACCCGGTGAACGACCGCAACTAGGTTAAAACCGGGTATAAATAAACGATATAAAGAAAAAATTTTTTTTTGAAAATGCTATTTTACTAGCGAAACATGGTATTCCAAGTAGTAGAACTTTATCAATGACAGATTTTGAAAAAATGAAACCATTTCTGAAACAACACAATCAGAGGTAATAAAAGTCATTTTCATTGACTGAAAAATAGACGAAAATGACAAGAAATTACTGTCACTCTCAGCTTCGCTTGGAAACTATGAGAACGAAATCCATGTCCAGTCAATTACATAAGCGGGACAGTAGTTTCAAAATTGTGTTCTTTCTTTCATTTGCCCTTTCAGTCATTTGCAGTTTTCAGTGAAAATCCCATGGTATGCAGTGTCGATATTCAACCAAAGCTGTGAGAATTGAAAACGTCAGAAAAAGGTTTCACAATAAGTTTTAACTGTTGGTGCTCGAATTTGTAGTAGTTTTGGTTTCCAAAGAAGTTCTGGGATGTAATAACTTCGATTTGCCATATTTCAGTCACTTTTTATAGCCAAGCTTCACAGATTTTCAATACATCGATGAAAGAATGAGAATTGAAATTCTGCTGTTGCTACCTGAAGACGTTAGTTTGGTTTCGTCTTGTCACAGAGGAAAGAGTGACGTTGGCAATTATACTCTCTCATTTTTTCGATGAGAAACGAAAATGCTTCGTCTCTCTTCGTTTGTTGTGGTATCGGTCATTTACGAATGAGACAGTAAAACATTGAAAATGAGACTGCTGAATTGGATTCTTTCATTGAGAATGCGTGACAATTTTAAGGCCATCGTCCAAGTACCATGCGCGCGAGTGGTTTTAGGAAATTTTCGAGGGAAATTTTGAAAAATTTGATAAAACCAAAAACATACAGACCTTTGAAATACTTTTATCTATCTACAGGGTGAAAATGGCTGGAAAATTCGGAGGATTTTTCGAGTCTTATCAAAAATAGCACTGAAAAAATGAGTTTTTTTTTGTAATTTTTCACAATTATTAGAAAAAATAATTCGATGGAATAAAATTTTTTTCTTCAAAAAAACCTTATGCTGGCAACAAGGATCACATTCGGAAACATTTTTGGAAAACCTTTTCACACTTTTCATGGAAAATCAACGAATTTCATATAACCGATTTCGTGGAAATTTTTGAAATTCGTGGATTTTCTATGAAAAGCGTGAAAAGGTTTTCCAAAAATGTGTCCAAATGTAATCTTTGTATCCATCATAAGGTTTATTTGAAAAAAAGGCGGGTGGGTAATGTCAGAGACATAACTGGATGTCGTGAATACGAAAACAACTGACATGTTCCTTAACACTTCCGAATATCAATTGTATGAATTATGCACGCATTCCCCTTTTTCACATATTTCGCAAAAACAAAGAAAGCTTCACTTGATCTCGATTACTGTGAATTTCACACAGCGAAAAGTGCACAAATCTAAGCAAACTGTTCTTGATTTGCCGTAAACTGAGGATATTTCCCTACGATTTGCGAACAACAAATCCTAATAGTTCTTTAGGAAACTTTTAGAGCCATTAGAACGGCTGATATTGTGCAATGCTCTCCATCGTTGTTTTTTTTTTAATGCTAATGACTGGCAGCTGTGACGTAATCGCTCTTGTCGAAAGCGTGCAGACGACACAAAACACATCTGCTCGCAGTGGCGATACAATCCAAACTGATTCAAGTTTTGTTGAGAGGCTTGTTTCTACCTGATTTCGTTTGTAGCTTTTTCACTAATGGGCGGTCCTAACGGCTATAAAAATAGCCGCATACAGAATTTTAATGTCGATTATTTCATTTCGGATTTGCATATTTTATTGAAAGAAACTATCAATATGCTGAAGGAACTCGTTTCTAGCATTCAGAAAGGTCAAATTGCGTAATTCTCTACGACATTAAACTCTGGAACATTTTTCGCAAAAACAAAGAAGGCTTCACTTGATCTCGATTACTGTGAATTTCACACAGCGAAAAGTGCACAAATCTAAGCAAACTATTCTTGATTTGCAGTAAACTGAGGATATTTCCCTACGATTTGCGAACAACAAATCCTAATAGTTCTTTAGAAAACTTTTAGAGCCATTAGAACGGCTGATATTGTGCAATGCTCTCCACCGTTGTTTTTTTTTCCAATGCTAATGACTGGCAGCTGTGACGTAATCGCTCTTGTCGAAAGCGTGCAGACGACACAAAACACATCTGCTCGCCGTGGCGATACAATCCAAACTGATTCAAGTTTTGTTGAGAGGCTTGCTTCTAATGGGCGGTCCTAACGGCTATAAAAATAGCCGCATACAGAATTTTAATGTCGATTATTTCATTTCGGATTTGCATATTTTATTGAAAGAAACTATCAATATGCTGTAGGGATTCGTTTCTAGCATTCAGAAGAGTCAAATTGCGTAATTCTCTACGACATTAAACTCTGAAACATTTTTCGCAAAAAAGGCTTCACTTGATCTCGATTACTGTGAATTTCACACAGCGAAAAGTGCACAAATCTAAGCAAACTGTTCTTAATTTGCCGTAAACTGAGGATATTTCCCTACGATTTGCGAACAACAAATCCTAATAGTTCTTTAGAAAACTTTTAGAGCCATTAGAACGGCTGATATTGTGCAATGCTCTCCATCGTTGTTTTTTTCCCAATGCTAATGACTGGCAGCTGTGACGTAATCGCTCTTGTCGAAAGCGTGCAGACGACACAAAACACATCTGCTCGCAGTGGCGATACAATCCAAACTGATTCAAGTTTTGTTGAGAGGCTTGTTTCTACCTGATTTCGTTTATAGCTTTTTCACTAATGGGCGGTCCTAACGGCTATAAAAATAGCCGCATACAGAATTTTAATGTCGATTATTTCATTTCGGATTTGCATATTTTATTGAAAGAAACTATCAATATGCTGAAGGGACTCGTTTCTAGCATTCAGAAAGGTCAAATTGCGTAATTCTCTACGACATTAAACTCTGGAACATTTTTCGCAAAAACAAAGACGGCTTCACTTGATCTCGATTACTGTGAATTTCACACAGCGAAAAGTGCACAAATCTAAGCAAACTATTCTTGATTTGCTGTAAACTGAGGATATTTCCCTACGATTTGCGAACAACAAATCCTAATAGTTCTTTAGAAAACTTTTAGAGCCATTAGAACGGCTGATATTGTGCAATGCTCTCCACCGTTGTTTTTTTCTCAATGCTAATGACTGGCAGCTGTGACGTAATCGCTCTTGTCGAAAGCATGCAGACGACACAAAACACATCTGCTCGCAGTGGCGATACAATCCAAACTGATTCAAGTTTTGTTGAGAGGCTTGTTTCTACCTGATTTCGTTTATAGCTTTTTCACTAATGGGCGGTCCTAACGGCTATAAAAATAGCCGCATACAGAATTTTAATGTCGATTATTTCATTTCGGATTTGCATATTTTATTGAAAGAAACTATAAATATGCTGAAGGGACTCGTTTCTAGCATTCAGAAAGGTCAAATTGCGTAATTCTCTACGACATTAAACTCTGGAACATTTTTCGCAAAAACAAAGAAGGCTTCACTTGATCTCGATTACTGTGAATTTCACACAGCGAAAAGTGCACAAATCTAAGCAAACTATTCTTGATTTGCAGTAAACTGAGGATATTTCCCTACGATTTGCGAACAACAAATCCTAATAGTTCTTTAGAAAACTTTTAGAGCCATTAGAACGGCTGATATTGTGCAATGCTCTCCACCGTTGTTTTTTTCCCAATGCTAATGACTGGCAGCTGTGACGTAATCGCTCTTGTCGAAAGCGTGCAGACGACACAAAACACATCTGCTCGCAGTGGCGATACAATCCAAACTGATTCAAGTTTTGTTGAGAGGCTTGTTTCTACCTGATTTCGTTTGTAGCTTTTTCACTAATGGGCGGTCCTAACGGCTATAAAAATAGCCGCATACAGAATTTTAATGTCGATTATTTCATTTCGGATTTGCATATTTTATTGAAAGAAACTATCAATATGCTGAAGGGACTCGTTTCTAGCATTCAGAAAGGTCAAATTGCGTAATTCTCGACGACATTAAACTCTGGAACATTTTTCGCAAAAACAAAGAAGGCTTCACTTGATCTCGATTACTGTGAATTTCACACAGCGAAAAGTGCACAAATCTAAGCAAACTATTCTTGATTTGCAGTAAACTGAGGATATTTCCCTACGATTTGCGAACAACAAATCCTAATAGTTCTTTAGAAAACTTTTAGAGCCATTACAGGGTTGTTACGAAAAATTTCAAAATCAAAACGCGCGAAATCCGCGCGAAGTCAAACACTAAAACGCGCTAAATCAGCGCGAAATTGAATCTTTTTATTTTCAGTTTCAATTATAATAGAGCATTCTTCTGTTGTCAGATTTTACTCTAAATGTCTTGCTTTTCCTCCTCATCTTTTGCTATTTTATTTGGATCAGGAAAAAGTCCACTAAAACTTTCTCATCTTTTGCATCAATAGATTAGAATCCTACAAATAATACGTTTTCCTTAAATCTAGTGCTTCTATAGCAACTAAATCAAATGAAACAATAACATGAGGAACGATTTCCTGATAACATTACGTGATAAGTGAAAGTCGAAAGAATTGAAACATTTGTTAAATATGCGTCACATGCTACCAATAGACTCGTTATATCCATAACATAGGGAATTCGAAGAAAAAAATAGAATCGAAGATTACGACGACGAATGTCTAATTGTAACGATTGCAATTACTCTGAGCAATAGATCTACGACTGAAGTAGGTCTGCCGCAAAACTAGCCTTACAAAAATCTCGATGAACAAATAATAAATCGAGACCAATCAGTTTGCAGCGGTCACGGTAACTCGGTAAGTTTAATGGATATATTCATGGAATACGTCGGAGAGCTAATCGGACAAATTTGCGTTGAATCGCTCCAATGCGTTGGATATCGTTTTAGTAATAAGGTGACCAGATAATCGAAGTATATTCGAGTTGAGTGAACTAAAGAGCACTACGGAGCTTACAAGCAATGTACATCAGAGATTTTTATAGTAACGCGAATAATGAATCCTAATAGCTTAGAGGTTTAGAACATAGTAAGCTCTATGTGCTCTTTAAAATTTAACTTGGATTTCAGAACACCCAGGTCCTTAACAAACGATGCGCGTTCGAGAACAGTTTGTGAAATATTATAGTCGGACTTGAATACAGAATTTTTGCTACTTTAGATCGTTGAGATACAATAAAATTAATAACTGTCCAAGGTGACTTCCTTGAGAAACTCCAGAGGTAACAGCAAATGGTGAGGTTGTACAGGCACCTATTTCCACTATCATTTCATTACCAGTTGAATATGATCGAAGCGAATTAAAAAATGATCCGTTTAATCCCGGTTTCAAGTAGATTGACTTGGAGATCGTTATGTGATGATTGATTTTGTCGAACACAGCAGCGAAATCGATGTATATAGAATCTACTTGTAGTCGTGGTTGTAAAGAAGATATGATGAAGGAAGTGTAGGTTACTAAATTTGGGGAAGGAAGCATCAATTCCACAGATTGGAATACTATACCCTTGTTCACATAGGATTTCTTCCATATTTCAGGAAAAATTGCAGAGCGCAAAGAACAATTGTAAATGTTGGATAGTAGAACCAACAAACTATTAGAACAATTTCCTATCACCACGGATGGAATCCCAGAAATTCTTCGTTTCTTTTCTTGTCAGACTTCGCTTCGTAAGCCTGTCGTGCCAATTTTGCTTTAAGAATGCGATTTTTATCATACTCAAACTTTGTGACCATATTTTTGAAGAATAGCATTTCATTTATTACGTTCTTTGCATTATTGAATATGTTTTCACTGAGACGATATCTTCCATCAGACATCAATATCCTTGAGTGCGAAAATCTTTCGATTTCTGCATTGGAATGGGAAAACGCAATCACATATATCGAAAAATTTTGTAATTCCTGGTAACATCTCTGTTGAAATAGCAACTTGTATCACTCGAGTTCGAAGAGCATGAAATCTAAATTTTGTCCACTGAACATTTTCTAGAACCGCCTTCTAGTAAATTTTGGTTTTATCAAGGTGAAAGTTCACCAATTCGGCCAGCTCGACCAGTTGCTAAAACGTTCGCCCATCTTTAAATTTTTAGGGTTTCATAAAATTCACAAGCTTCAAAAATTTACAAAGAACTTTTTTTATTCGAACGAATGATTCACAAACATGGAATGATTTTTTTTAATTCGCGCGAAATCCGCGCCATAGCATCAAAATCTCAGCAGAAACCGCGCTAAATCCGCGAAAATCGCGAAATTCGCGAAAACCGCGAAATTCGCGCGACCGTAACAACCCTGCCATTAGAACGGCTGATATTGTGCAATGCTCTCCACCGTTGTTTTTTCCCAATGCTAATGACTGGCAGCTGTGACGTAATCGCTCTTGTCGAAAGCGTGCAGACGACACAAAACACATCTGCTCGCAGTGGCGATACAATCCAAACTGATTCAAGTTTTGTTGAGAGGCTTGTTTCTACCTGATTTCGTTTGTAGCTTTTTCACTAATGGGCGGTCCTAACGGCTATAAAAATAGCCGCATACAGAATTTTAATGTCGATTATTTCATTTCGGATTTGCATATTTTATTGAAAGAAACTATCAATATGCTGAAGGGACTCGTTTCTAGCATTCACAAGGACCAAATTGAGGAACTCACTGTGATATTCACCACTTTTCGGAACATTTTTCCCGGACGATTTGTTGTACAGCAGCAGATATTTTGTTCTCTTCCTTAGAACGCGTTCTGATTGGCTGGTGTTGACATGGAGCAAATGAGACAGGTTTTTCAATAGTGTACTATTGAAATACTTCAATGCTTTTGCTATACACGTTTAAATTGAAAAATTTCGATTCTCTTGGTAGTTAGATTATATAAATCCTTTCACAAATCACTGAGCTATGAGCTTTAAAAATACGAGAAAGGCAAACGCGCCTTATGAATTATCCTCTTTGATACTCGTTTATACCAAACATTTAAGAAATGTTTAATTTTGAATTATTTGAGACTATGTCACAAAAATGAAAATTTTATCATAAAATTGTGATCATATTTCCATGTCGGCATGTCGCAAGAATTATGTTGATTCATTAGACACAACAATAGATATTCACGATCAAAACACTCTCTCAGAGGGTAAATTTTGAAAAGGCACCCTATAGTAAAGTAAGTCGTATTCACGACAAAAATGGGTTGTATAGAGGTACAGTAAAGTAAATTCCGCATAATTCTTTAGGAGTATTATTATGGTTTTAAGAAGAACCGAATAGAAGTCTGGAATAGAGAACTGGACCCTGAGTTCAAGACCTAAATTTAGATCCAATAACAAACTCAGAATCCAGTTTCAGTCGCTACTGGTTCTCTCCTTGATGGCCAGCAAGCGAATGAGAGATGCGACCTGAGCGTTTGAAGTTGTAACCACGCAGAAGGTGCATTCTCCGTCGCTGCTGGTTGATGATTCCACTCCCACGACGTCTGCTTCCATCGAACGCACGAAAAGAAATGATCGATTTTCGACCACGGTTCCCCTTTTATACGCATTCAGTTGAAGATATGTGCCTGACTACCTCAAAATCGTCGTCCTTGCGCGAAAAACCCAAGCGAAAGTAAAGAATTTTCCGCGTTGTTTTCAAATTTTAAGAAAACTTAATTTTTGAGTTGTTTGTGGTTATCGCACACTGTTCAAAATATTATCCTGAATTCCTGATCATATTTTTGATGAAACGGTGAAAGAATTATGTTGCTACCATTAATACAAGTCGAGATATTCACGATTAAGTTCTGCCCATTCTTCCATATGGCTAATTTTGAAAAGGCACCCCATAGTAAAGTAAGTCGTATTCACGACAAAAAAAAATTATGTCATCGCATTATTTTTCCAGATAATTGTGAAAGATCACAAAAACACTCATTTTTCAGAGCTATTTTTGATAAGACTCGGAAAATCCTCCGAATTTTCCAGCCATTTTCACCCTGTGGATAGATAAAAGTATTTCAAAGGTCTGTATGTTTTTGGTTTTGGCAAATTTCTCAAAATTTCCATCGAAAATTTCCTAAAACCACTCGCACGCATGGTACTTGGACGATGGCCTTAAGCTCTGAACACAATATTCATGTAACAACAAAGATCGCTGTCGGCTTATTGAGCTAGATCCGCTGTCTGTACGTAGGAACGTTTGCAAGGCTGTCTTTATTGCTGATCTAATTCAATCACGTGTTGACAGTCCTGATCTCCTACAATTGATCAATTTTGATATTCATCGTCGAAGTCTTCGTTCTCATCCATTTATACGAATTCCCCATGCTAGAACCAATTACGGATATAATGAACCTTTTTCCAGTATGTGCCGTTTATTCAATAGTTTGCCACAGGAATTTGATTTTCATCTCTCTCGTAATGCGATACAACGATTATTCCATGATTCTTTATTTTTGCAGTTATAATATTTATGTTAATTCTTTCCGCTTGACCATCTATTCGTTCTCTCCACCATCTCCATTGAAAACTAATAAATTCGCTCATTGTAACTAATCCTAATGTATCTCCTCTTCTCGCTCTTCATCGTTCTTCTCCTATCTTTTCGAACACTAATTAGATCTATATGTCGGTTCTAACCACGTTTGCTCGCCCTCTTTTTGCCTTTCTCATATAGAAAGGTTATGCAATCACTGTGAAAAAAGACTTTTGAATAGACGCCCGGAGGGCCGAGTGTCATATACCATTCGACTCAGTTCGTCGAGTACGCAAAATGTCTGTGTGTATGTGCGTATGTGTGTATGTAACGTTTTTTTGCACTAACTTTTCTCTGAGATGGCTAAACCGATTTTCACTAACTTAAATTCAAATGAAAGGTCTTGTGATCCCATACAAAATTCCTGAATATTATTTGGATCCGACTTCCGGTTTCGGTATTATGGGGTAAAATGTGCAAAAAATTGTGAAAATAAGTGCACTAACTTTTCTCAGAGATGGCTGACCCGATTTTCACAAACTTAGATTCAAATGAAAGGTCCTGAGGTCCCATTTTCTAACATTATCAACGTTTCGGAACACTTGAATCCATTTGCAACACAAAGTTTGATGTATGCACGTTGTTCTGCGCGGGAATTTTAAAATGAAAATTCCGGTTCTTTTTTGATCATAAGGTATCTGCTGGATTGTTGTAATCTGCTGATATAAACTATGAGGAGTTTTTTCATGCCAACTACCCCAGGGTAAATTTTGAGTGCATAAGATTAATTTCTTATTTATATGAGATGAACTCGATTGATAATGAGAAAAAGTTTATCGCAGAATGGTAGTAATGGTAGAGAAACGCTATAAAAATAACTACTTGCACACAAAACTTGAACACAAGCTTGGCGAAAAGAAGCTTAAATATCGATATCTGTATCGCAAGCATGTAGAAACATATAATTGCCTACATTTGGGCTATTGATGTAATTTCGTCGGCTAAAAAACAAATACAAATCATGACAAATATAGTCTATATTCTGGGTTCGCGTGTTCGGTGTTGGTTCATAATAAAGACTAAGGGGCTGTCCATAAAAGACGTCACACTTTTTTGACGATTTTTTACTCCCTCTCCCCCCTTTGTAACAAATTGTCACAGAAGCAAAGACCCCCCCCCCCCCCCCTATGCCACATGTCACGAATTCAAAATAAATCAAATTCATCTTAATATGTATGACAAACCATACAAATATGAGGGAAAAATCGATATAGATATATTATTGTTTTAGGTAAAGAATAATATTTCCTTAGTGTAGCATACAGGGCTGAGAATATAAAGACCAAAACGAGATCACTGCCGGAGAATCTTTTCATTATCAGTTGATCATTTAAATTGATTTAAATCACATCGATCAATATCGGTACTGATCTTCCGTCACACAATGGGTAGTGATTTTGAGCTAAAATGATTCTTGATTTATGTATGTTGAATCATTGGATGATTTGATAAGCTTTGATATTGGTGGAGGAAAATCACATATGATCAAGATAAGACATGGCATGATCTACGTCTGAAATCGTTGATCTCCCGCCCTTTTTCAAATGGAGTACAATTGAATAGACTGCATCAGAATCAGATAAGAGAAATTCTTGTTATATACTATTATCAATGCTAGAAAATCAAATTACTGAAAAAAATGTCAGTGCATAACTTAAGTTAAACCGTTTGAAGGCATCTTTTTCTTTTTTTACTCATATTTGGCAAGGTTTATTAATTTCTCTAATTTATTCGCTCCTCCGTGCACTTTTGCTGATCACAACAGAAATGATTTCCTGCATCACTCATTTCCGAATTTACAAGAAGAAGCTTTTACATCAACAAATACACGTTTTCCTGTAGAATGTAAACGTTTATTGTGGCGATTTTTTCAGGAAATAGGGCAAAGCAGTAATATAATTAGGTATTTCAAAAATGCGCTCATTGAAAATATTGGACGTCACATTCCTAAAACCTAAATCCCCCCCCCCCCTCCCCTGTCACAAAAGGTCACGTTCTATGAAACACTCCCCTCCCCCTTGCGGCGTGACGTTTTTTATGGACAGCCCCTAAGCAGACTCTCGTGCATTTGCGGATTCAAAAGTGTGACGATTAATTGAAAATGTCGATCATTAGAAATTTTTGTTGCCTTGTGTTCTTTATTAATGGCTCGAATAACCCCATGGGGCTGATCCTTGTAGTTTTTATAATAAAATTTTTATTCTGGCCTTTTTGCGTAAAAGCTTTACGTGGCCGATTGGCTTACAGTTTTGTTACTAAAAAAAATTGTGCTATTGGATCTCGTTGTCACCCTTTTTTTAGGGAGAGATGATTATTTCATCATCCATTGGTTCATCGTCGTTGTTCTTTTCGTTTTCCTTGTTGATCGTAGTCTTGGGCTCGTTGAGAGTTGCTGTAGATACTGTAGTACTGGGGTTGCTTGGGGTTGGTGTGAAGGGAGCACCGATGTCCTTCGGTGTGGCTGTCTCCTTGTGCAGTTTATCACATGGCTTACCGTAATGAACAGCTTTTTGGCAATATTGACATGTGGCCATTTGATTGTCATAGGTAACAAGTGATTTTCACGGAATTCTTGTATCCTGACCAGAGCTAAAAAGTCATTTTCATTAACTGAAGAATAGATGAAAATGATAAGAAATTACTGTCACTCTCAGCTTCGCTTAAAGGGGGGCGGGATTGATAGGGTCTAAAAGATGAAAAAAATAACTATCATTTTTGCGATTTTTTTTCAGAGTTCAACAAAATAAATTCAAATATTTTGTATAATAAAAATCATCATTTGAACATTTTGTATTTTTTTCGTGTAAAAATATTGAGAAATAAGTCGGTGAAGATGCATTTTTGTGGACGCTTCTTAAAAAATCATGTTTTGCGATGTCCACTATATCTCAGCGCAAACTAATCAGAAGTGAACAAATCAAAGCAGCATAGTTAGAGCAGAAGTTTTTTTAGACCAAAACGTTTCTGTTTGATTTTTTTAAATTTTTGTAGTTTGTTTAAATAAAAAAGTACGATTTTTCACAAAAAAAAATCGGTCATTTTGTAGCTGTAAAACCTCCCCAAAGTAACAAACAACGAAAAGGAAAACGTTGGGGTCTAGTTTTTATATGTTGAAAGCGTGCGCAAAATTAAAAAAAATGGTGCAGTAGTTTTTGAATGACGATGGACACGGACTTTCAAACCCTGGTTACGAGAAAAACGTGTTTAAAGTTTATCGTCTATAAAATCGAAGGAAACAATTTTTCACTCCAAGGAGCCCGTAGGGTATAACATTCCCAAAAAATCATATTTTGTCTTTTATAATTTATTATAATGAAACATTTCAAGCACGTTTTGTCAAGTTTTGAGGTCAATCGAAGTAGAAATTTTGGACCTGTGCGTCGAGCTCTTGCTTCTGCGTAGAATGAGATAGCCATAGATAAAGGTCCATAACTTCCAGAGTCTCGTTATTTAAAATTTCACAGAATATTCTTGAAATGTTATACTATAAGAAAATATAAAGAAAGAAAATAAATGATTTTTCGATAGTGCTAAACCCTACCTGTCCCTTAATGTCAAGATGCATTTGCTCCTTAAGCAAACCTTCAAGTTCTCGTATCGAAGGTCGAATCTTGCACTGCCTGAAGTCAACAACAATTGTATTCTTTCGTGTCGGCGGTAGCTTTTGTTCGTTTGGTTCACTCATTTCGAGGTCGTTCAATTGTTCATTACACAATACTGTACTTGGTTTCTTCCGTCTCGAACGTAAGCGGTTTTGTTATATCGACTGACTTGGATAAGATGGGAAATCGAACTGTGAAAACTGATTGATGTTCCATTAAAATAGCAATAAATAGCATTTGAAATCATTTAAATACATATTTCGTTTAGAATCAATAGTGGCCCAACCTAGACTGCAATGGCCCAACCTAGACTACTTTTTCATATTTTCGTTTTGTTAATAGCTTTTTTTATATAATGCGCAGCAATTCACTCTAATTAGAAGTTTCTTATGGCGGACCAAACTTTGAAATAAGACATCGATATTGAGAATATTCCAATATAAATAAAAGATACAGGCCAAATTCAAAAAGCGGTCCAACCTAGACGGCATTCTCCTACTAAAAATATGTCAACTATATTAATACGAATTCATCGATGAATTAAAACAAAACCAAAAAACCTATCCTAATCCACCTAGTGGTGTAATGATGCCTTTCTCATATTACTTATATTTCCAAAAATTTCAGATTCTGTCAAGAATTTTTTTTCTATCTTGAATAAAATAAGAAACTTTCGTTGGGTATAAACTAACATAACCTTTTCAATTTGTAAACAGTTATGTCAAGTTAACAAGAATTTTACTTTTTTTGCATTGTCGCACTAAATGATTGAACATACTTCGCCCTATAGATCTAAAACCGGAAGTCGGATCCGGATGAAATTAAACATCGAACTATGAAAATACAAGAAACTATAATGAATTTGGTTGGTAAACGACTGGACAATGCGTAAGCCTCTTGTCGAGTAAGCGGTGCTGGTTAGCAATATTATATAAGTATATTAGGAGCGGCTTCAAACAGCGTCTGTTCTGATATCTAGCGGCTGAGTATGAAATGCTGCATCCCGTCCAGCTAAATCCAAGGTGACAACCCCACCAACGGGATCGTCCTAGTGCTAGTTGGGACGTTAAACAGAGCAAGCAAGATGATCCTCCGGCGAGACATGGCGTAGGCCTAATAAGGAACAATCAACATAGACCCACGCGACGAAATAAGGACTACGATTGGAAACTTGGAACATGGAACTGCAAAGTCGCTAGGTTTCGTAGGCTGCGACAGGATAATATACGACGAATTAAATCCTCGCAACTTCGACGTCGTAGCGCTGCAGAAGCTTTGTTGGACGGGGAGAAGGTGTGGAAAAGTAGACATCGAGCGGCTAGCTTCAATCAAAGCTGTGGCACAACGAACGAGCTGGGATCTGGCTTTATAGTGCTGGGCAAGATACGTCAGCGAGTGATTGGGTGGCAGCCGATCAACGCTAGGATGTGTAAGTTGAGAATTAAAGGCCGTTTTTTCAATTACAGCATCATTAACGTGCACTGCCCACACGAAGGGACACCCGATGACGAGAAAGAAGCGTTCTACGTGCAGCTGGAACAAGCCTATAACGGCTGCCCACGCAGAGACGTAAAAAGTGGCATCGGTGACATGAATGCCCAGGTAATCGGGCCGAACAGCCTGCATGCCGCATCGAATAACAACGGCCGACGATGTGTTAACTTTGCGGCCTCTCGAGAAATGGTAGTCAGAAGCACCTTCTTTCCCCGCAAGGATATCCACAAAACTACCTTGAGATCACCTGACCAACCAAATCGACGGAAAATTTTTATCGGACATCAACAATGTTCGCACATATGGCGGTGCGAATATATATTCGGACCACTAGTTGGTTGCTGTATGCAGCTGTATGTAAGCTGGTTGAAAAATAATAAGTCCGCTGACATTTTCCAACTACCACTACTACTAGAACACGGTGGTAATGCACTAATGAAAGCACTGCACTGGGTCGTTACCAAGATCTGGGAGGACGAGTTTTTACCGGAGGACTGGATGGAAGGAATCGTGTGTCCCATCTACAAAAAGGGTGCCAAGCTGGATTGCTGCAATTTCCGCGCGATCACTCTGCTGTGCTACCACGGACCAAGTGTTTGCCATCCGCCAGGTGTTGCAAAAGTGCCGCGAATGCAATGTGCCCACACATCACTTATTCATCGATTTCAAATCAGCCTACGACACAATCGATCGATATCAGCTATGGAAAATCATGCACGACTACGGATTCCCGGACAAACTGAGTGATGTGCGTTGTTCGAGTATCGGGGATAAACTCGAGTCCCTTCGAAACTCGCAGAGGGTTACGACAAGGTGATGGCCTTTCGTGTATGCTATTAAACATTGTTTTGGAGGGTGTGATAAGAAGAGCGAGGATAGACACGAGTGGCACGATTTTCAGAGTGTCGGTCCAGCTACTTGGTTTTGCTGATGATTACATTATAGCACGCAACTTTGAAAAGATGGAGGATATGCACATCAGACTAAAAGCTGAGGCCAAGCGGATCGGACTAGACATCAATGTGTCAAAGACAAAGTACATGAAAGGCAGGGGCTCGAGAGAAGATAATGTCAGCCCCCATTATGAGTTATGATTGCCGGTGATAAAATCGAAATGGTCGACGAGTTCGTGTACTTGGGCTCACTGGTGACTGCCGATAATGACACCAGCAGAGAAATTCAAAGACGCATATGGTCAGGAAATCGTGCTTGCTTTGGACTGCGTAGGACGCTTCGATCGAGCAAAATTTGCCGTCGTGCGAAGTTAACTATCTACAAATTGCTGATTAGACCGGTTATCCTCTACGGGTACGAGTCCTGGACAATGCTTGCGGAGGATCAACGCGCACTATGTGCTTTTGAACGAAAGGTGTTGCGAACCATCTTTGGCGGAGTACGGATGGAAGACGGCACGTGGAAAAGGCCAATGAACCATGAACTGCACCAGTTGCTGGGAGGACCAACCCTCGTCCAAACGGCCAAGGTCGGGCGGTTACGATGGGCCGGGTATGTTGTTAGAATGTCAGAGAACAACCCGGTTAAAATGAACCTCAATAATGATCCGACCGGTACAAGAAGAAGAGGCGCGCAGCAGGCAAGATGGACCGAGTCAAATTGAGGACGACCTGTGGACCTTTCTCAGCTACCGAGGCTGGTGACGAACAGCCATGAATGTTCAACCTGGAGACGCCTACTATATATAGCAGAGACCCGCGTGGTCTACGATTGAAAGAGCGGAGCGGATGAAGCTATAAGAATTTTTATTTGAGCCTAAGTTTGTGAGAATCGATCAAATTATCTGTGAGCAAATTGAGTGAGTCTCCTTTTTAGAGTTTTTGACCACTATTTTTGGTTCTTCTGGAATCGGGAACATTGAAACCAGTGTAGCCGAAGTCGATTCGCTTAGCATCTAACTAATATAGCCTACAAATTGAATCAGTTTTAAGCCAAATCTGGAAGAAATTTACACTTTTTGCATCTTCGCTTTAAATGATGGTGTGCAATTATACACACACTTTACCCAATGAAAGCATGATGAAATTCAATAGCAACCTATGGGATACATACTCACACACATACACACACAGACAGACACATTGCTCAGCTCGATGAACTGTATCGAATGATATAGAACACTAAGCCACGTGGCTCAATTTGCAAGTGATTGCATAAATTTCTATACGAGAAAGGCAATACGTTATTATGATTTTGTTATAACACTAACAAATACTTACCAATTTACTTTTTTTTTTCACCTGAAAAATATAGATTTGAATGTGGCAACCATTCACGCTTTAAGAAATTGAACCAATCACGCTGCGAACGGATCAAAGCCGGAGGTGTTTTCTTATTCTTCAGTACCAGTACGTACCGACGTGTACCGGTTTTGCATCATCATTTTGAATAGTGATTTGATTGTTTTGACACTCATCGCCCTATAATTTCGGAAACGGAAAGAGGATCTGGATAAAATGGCACAGTATATACAAAGACATTGAGAGCTTTAATGTGAATTATGATTCGTGAAAATTGGTTTCACCGATTGCTGAGAATTCGAAGTGAGTTCCGTTTTTGGAGTGTTTCTTCACTATTATCGGTACTTTCGGAAGCGGAAACCGGGGACTAATAGTCCCAAAGTAGTTTTATATATTCACTAACTAACTAGATCTGCCAATTAGATGAACTTAGGAGTGAATTTTACAAAAATATGCACCTCGTTTCGCCATCGCTTGTGGAAGAATACTCATGAAACTGAAATCTTTCACTAATCGCACTGTAATACCTGAACCGGCAGTCTGATCCGAATCATCTTCTCGGAGACTTTTTAAAGAATTCTATGACCTTTCATTTGCTTCTTAGTTTGCTAAAAATCGGTTAAGATGCATCCGAGAAAATTGAGTTCAAATGTTTTCATAAGTTTGCACATATTACCTTGTAATTCCGAAACCGGAAGTCGTATCTAAATGAAAATAGGTAAAAATTGTATGAGTCTATAAGACCTTGCATTTAAATCTAAGTTTGTGAAAATCGGTTCAGAAATCGCTGAGAAACGTGTGTGACAATTTTTTTCCTTTTCTGGTGCATATCATCCTGTGATTCTGGAACCGGAAGTTGGATCGGGATGAAATTTAATAGCAGTCTAACCGTGAGACCTTTCATTTGAATCTGAGTTTGTGAAAATCGGTTCAGTAAGCTCTGAGACAATTGAGTGACATTATTTGTCACATACTTACACACACACATACACACACATAGAGACATTTTGTGATCTCGACGAACTTAGTCGAATGTAATATGACACTCTGCCCTCCAGGCCTCTGTTGTAAAGTCGGTTTTCACAGCGCTTGCGTAACCTTTCTATATGAGAAAGCAAAAGGATAGGGGAAGATGTTCGGTTGCCGGTCGTTCCGACAAATGTCATGTGTGTGTAATAGCAACACGTTCTTTTTGTGCCTAATACCAAAGCAAACAGACGCTTGTACTTTTTGCAGCGCTCAAAATAAATTTAAATTTCGTGAAAATCAACATAACAGTATTTTATGACTTTTTATGGTTTCATAAATTGAAAAGCATCAATCGAAAAGGTGAGTGGATTGAATATTTATGAGGTGAAATCGATCTATTTCGTGATTAAATACCGATTGCTATCAAAATTTTCGCAAAAAAATATTTGTTTTGTCATTTTCAAAATGTCTACCGATTTCGATTGCTGGCATCCCACTTTTTTCGACAAACCGTGAAAAATTGTTAGCGATATGCAGGCTGCTGTCGAGGCAAAGCAAGGCACCAAAGGTGCCACCATCCAAATCATCGACCAAGAAAGCCAAGGTGAGTCACCATCAGACAATGAAGACTTCTGTCCAAAACGCTTCCAAAACTTCTTTATATATATTTTTCCGAACGGAACACCTTTTTGAAATAGCTAAAATTTATCACTTTACTAAATTGATAATAAAAATTTTTCAATCGATTGAATTAACTTAATTTCTTATTCAGTTGTTAGCTAGGAACTTTAGCTTTCCATTGATGTAGGTATATATGTCCGTACAATGTGCACTTAGTCAGAAGTTATAAGCTTAAAAGAAAAGGGTGCCAGTTACCTAACACACTCTCCCTTACACATCGACCCAAATTACGATCTTTTCAACGCAACAACAATATACGAAATCAAAATTGAATGCAAACAAGATGACATATTTTATATATGTGATTCTAAAATAAAAAGTTCTTCCAATCAATGTATTAACAATGCAATGACAATACAACAAAATTGCACTTTTGAAAAAGTTAACTCTACTGGAACCATAAAACACATCGACGACGCCATAATTTTACTAAACAACGTAAACATTAGTTTCATATCAAGTTGTAGTAGTAATATTCAACTACCTGAAGGATCTTACATAGTTCAATTTGAACAATACGATCTATATTTGGATGATAATGTTTACACAAATTTCATCTTGAAAATTGACAACAAATCATTCAGCTCCACAACAGGATTATTGGTTAAAGAAGATTATATAATTGATTCGACGGGTCCACTGGCTTGGGTATATTCAATGTAAATTTCACCGCTCCCTATAAACTCAGTGATCCAGCTTCAGTTTACGTCGCAGAACTAGCTGCAATTCAGTATACCATTTAGATCATTGACACTCTGCCCACAGATCACTACTTCATTGTATCGGACAGTCTCAGTTCCATTGAGGCTCTCCGTTCAGTGAAGCCTGGAAGGCACTCACCGTATTTCCTGGGGAAAATACGGGAACAATTGAGTGCTTTATCTGCAAAATCATACCAGATTACCTTGGCTTGGGTCCCCCCACATTGTTCCATACGGGACAATGTGAGGGCGGACTCGTTAGCCAAGGTGGGCGCACTAGAAGGTGATATCTATGAAAGACCAATCTGCTTCAATGAATTTTTCAGTTGCTGTCGTCAGAAAACTCTAGCCAGCTGGCAAAATACATGGAATAGTGGAACTCTGGGACGATGGTTACACTCAATAATCCCACAGGTATCGACGAAACCTTGGTTCCGGGGGTTGGACGTGAGCCGAGACTTTATTCGTGTAATGTCAAGGCTCATGTCTAATCATTATATGTTCAGCGCGCATCTCCGTCGTGTGGGGCTCGCCGAGAGTGGTGTCTGCGTTTGCGGTGAGGGTTATCATGACATCGAGCATGTTGTTTGGATTTGTGTTGAGTATTGTGATGCCAGGTTAAGACACCCTTCGTACCAGTCCGCGACGTCTTGGCAACTCGAAATCTTCCTTATATGACTCTCATCTATAACTTCTTAAAAGCTATCAATGCCCAAATTTAGTGCTCTCCCTATCTCTCTCTCGTCTACAGCTCTATCGCACTCTTCTTTACGCTGCTGACAGTATGAGCTGTGTAAACGATGCTTCGGAGCATGCACCTGCCTTGAACTGACTGAGTTGCTGAAAACTACCCAAAACGCCACATCAACGTCAGAGCACACCAACAAAGCATCCCAGCCAAGGATAATCTCTCTCGTTACAATCTGAAGAGCGTGAAAATCCAGAAAACTCTAAAAAATTTGTGCCACAAACGAATGATGTATTGTAATTCAAAATCAATATTTTGTAAATCCCACCCTCCTCACATTCCTTTACTAACTCTAGGGGAGTATGCCGCCCCCTTAATACGGCGTTCCTTCTTTTCCTATAACAACAAGACAATCGGCCACGTTAAGCTAAAGCAAATGAGCCAAATAAAAATTTTATTATAAAAAAAATTATATAATTGATATTCCATCACCAGTATATTTGGCAAATGTGACACTAAATCATAGAAGTACTCTAGAAAATGTATATCTACAGAACCAGTCATTGAAATGGCACCTACAACTTTTTGGATCACTCAGTATTTCTAGCATTGTATTGATATGCATATATCAATATATCTATAATATGCATTACAATTATTGCAAAATATTATGGTTCAAAGAAAGTCAAACTCAAATTTACCATCAAAGAATAAAAATATCCAACAGCACCACCACCAGATGAGATTAAAGAAAATAAAGAAATAAAATCAAGGTCTTTTCAAGAAGGGAAGAGTTAAATAATTATCAACTTAGGAATCCAACAACAACAATTACGATACATGTTTGCAAGTATTCAAAATTTTAACATAACTTCGTGAGAATCTAACCGGTCTAAATAATAACACTAGTTGGTGAGAATAACAGTTGCAGCGCTCTCAGCAATTTTTTTTTTGAATTTGCCAGCATTGTAGAAAAGTAGGAAGTTGTGAAGGAAACTCGTCAAGCAAACTCTCATATCAGCGTAACCGCAACCTTGTTGATGTAGAGATTTTGTTATAGAAGCATGGATACTTCCGAGCATTAGTCAGCGCAACGATGTTGTAGAAACAAAGTCATTTTCACGGACACTAGTCTGCCACAGGCATAGTGACAGTGGTCTCGGCTTTTTGGTAGAACCATGGTAGAAAGTCGCATGAACTTTCGCCTTAAAATCACTAGCTCAGCCTGTACTAAAACCTTCTGACTTCACCCGAAGTAAAAGTAAGGAGTTTCAGAGAGTTCGAGTAAGTCTCGGGCGTCGATCCGTAGACAGTCCAGATTCAGAGTATTCAGATAAAGCCGTTCGCCATTAAATAGAAATTGTTCAACAGTGCAATATTGTCGGCGTGCTTACCGGAAAGTTGGAGTTTATCTAATTATTTATTGTTCTAATGTAATATTTTCATGGAGTAGTGCAGAATACTATACCGAAAATGCAATATCGGAGAATAGTTAGATTCCCAGTCTCGTCTATATAAAAATTATGTAACCTCCAGAAAACTGGTGTACAGAAAGTGTGAAAAACAGAGACGTCTAAATCTAGTAATCATAGAACCGTGTATTCAAACTAAAATAATATGCAAAGCAAAAAAAGTGAATTTGAATGTATAATCACGATTGCTACTGTAGTGTAAAAGGAAAGAAAAACTTTAACTAGAACAGTGTAATCACGTTTGATACTGTATTGTAAAAGTTTGTAACTAGAACCGAGCAGCTTAGAGTATATCATACTCTAGTATACAAGAAAAGTCCTACAATTACGAAAAGAGAGAAACAAATTAAACACAGTGTGTGAACAGTAAAGCCAGAGTTTCCATTTTTTCGACCGTATAACCAAAAGAAACGCCCCTGCAACCCTCCCCGCACGCCGCCCGGACACGCGGCAATACACAATAACCTGGAGCTTGATCCCCTGAAGCAGTTTTCCAACGGAGTCAGTATAGATTTAATCATTGTAGCAAATAGTCATAAGTAGTGATAAGTTAGTGATAGTAATAACTAGAACAGTGTAATCACGTCTAGACTAGAACAGTGTAATCACATCTAGACTATCTCATGCTCTATTTGCATTGAACTAATAAAATTTAAATTCATTGACATTCATTTATTCTTTCGGTCCACTTACCATAAAATAGCTAAATAATTTTCGTACTGTTTTATCAATATCACACACCAGTAGCAGACATCCGTAACCGTTTCCTTCTCTTTATAGTGTGTACGAAATAGAACAAAGCACGCATCATTCGTTTTGTGTTTTCTTCTTTCACGTTGCACCTACCGATGTTATACATATTGTTATTCTATATGACGATTTGAAAACTTTGACATTTGAAAACTTTGACACTTGAAAAGTATGGTGATTTGAAAACATTGAACCGGAAGTCGGATCCGGTTGAAATTTCACAGTAGCTTTAAAGACAATATGAACTTTAATTCAAATCAAGATTTGTGTAAAATGGATCAATCATCGCTGAAGAATCAAATTGAGTTCTGTTTTTGAAGTTTTTCTTCACTAATTTCGGTGCTTCCGGAACAGGAGTTCCGTCGCGCACGGTCGTGTTTTTCTTTCGCTCTGTGCTCTTTCGTTGAATGTCGCTCGGGATGCGCCATCCGGACTGCTATGTGTGCTGGGTTTCTGCCACCCGGATTCATGAAAGTGCAAGTGTTGGTGTGTTCTGACTGTGGATTTTTCGTATGCAGAAAACGACAGGAACCAGGTGTAGAGCCCTCATCGCATACGGTCATATTTTCTGCTTTCTCAGCGATCATTGTGTTTCGCTCGGGCTGTACCGGTCGGTCTTTTCGTATTCCGTTTCCGCCTCCCGGATTCGCATGGTTTTATATGCTAAAGAAATCTTTTTATTGATGATGCAGTGATGTGAAAATTTGAAAATGCCCTGAAATAAAAAGTGCGGAATCCCAAAAATTATTTCGTAATATTGATATCATTTCATTATTGCAACAAGCAAGTCGCTATCGTGTATTTCACCACCAAAATAGAATAAGTAGTACCAAGTACCTGAACCTATTAGAAAGTGATGTGCCATCTTGCGACAAATAGCTGAAGTTGCTGTTGAGAACAGGGATGCCAGGTTCACGGATTAGTGTGTGTTTCACAGATTTTCAACTTTCTGCACAGAATTTGGAAATGGCACAGATTTCTGAGAAAGATCACAGATTTTCACAGATTCTGAAATTGGTCACGGATTTTTCACAGACTTTTGAAATCGATTAGACACAGAGTTTTGAAATCGATTAGATTTTCACAGAAAGGTTTTTGGTTCTTCGTTCGGTCGCAGTGTTTTTATTTTTCATGTATGATTTATCAATTTGTACTTGTATTTGTAGTGATTCGTGTGGAGCACTAGTCACGTAAGATCTCTCTAATTCGTTTGCTGCGTTTCACTCGGACGATCATTACAGTGATTGCTATCATCGAAATCGCGAGTGCTCAACGTTTTTGCTACTGGCGCGTCATCTCGGCCGCAAGGTTTAGTGTTTACCGCACGAAATTTAGGTGATAAAGCGATCGACCAAGACACATTACGGAAAATATGTGAATTACAGGATTCAGGATACTGGTGAGATCATTCCTTAAGCATTTTTTCATATTCTGTTCAATTGACAATAGCACTGCGATTCAGTGTCAGCGACAAACAAATTAGTGTTTCAATCAAGGTTGCTGATCGTTGCACGGAAACAAAACTCGCGTTTCATAGTTTTTACCAGTGTTAAGCTTTTCTTTCCTAGCATTCATATTTTCTTAAAAGCAAGCCTTCAACGAGAGAGCTTGATTTTATGTGGTGTGTCTGTTTATTCAACTCTTTCTCACTATCCGGTGAGTTATATCGCTTGCCAAAGCAAGCCAGTAACAAGCAGGTCCAATCGAATCGAATTTTCACTTGTTTAGTAGTACAATATACCACTGCGCAACATATAAATTTGTTTTCCTTATAAGTAATCACTTTTAAAGAGGGGCTGGGGTCCACTAGGAGATTGATAGTACCTATTAGCTCTCTACGGACTGTACCAGCCTAGATGCCGTGTGGAATCCGGCGGAAAAAAATGAACCAAGAATAGATCCACTGGGTTCCTGCTTCCATGACGTAAAAGGCGACAATTGCAGGAGTTTCTTTTTCCTTTCAGTTATCAGATATTTTCAATGTTTTACTTCTGATTACTCTATTTTACTAAATCATCTCTTTATTCAACCTATCAATTTCCGTCTAGCTTCGTAGAAAAGTATTATTAGGAATGATTTCTTCTTCCATGTTATTGATTGTCTTTCAGGATTATAAAATGAATGATAAAAATCAACCATTGCGCAAATCCGTTTATATTACAAAGTTAATAACAGAGATGACATGTATCGGTATATTGAATACAAAGTAAAAAACACTTGATATTAATATTTCAAACAGTAAATTAATATTTTTCTCGGTAGCCGGCTGCCCAGATCAACTAATATAACCAATTAATAATTTTAATAAATATTTAAAATAATAAAGCGGAAATAATAAAGAATCAAGACGAGTGTGAAATCTGTTGACCTTTGTTTGGTGATTTAAAATGATTTTATAATAACTGTTTAGAATATTTCAATGCAATGAATCAACTTTTTTGTCTAAATCCTATTCGCTCGTTTATTTTGTATCACGTAGTTTCATTTATAAAAACGTGCTTAATCCACCTAGCAGTGGGATGACACCTTTTTTTTATCAATCCGAATGTGTTTTTTTGCATGACTAAAACAACGCGAAAGGTAGATTCATAAACGAGTGACTGCATACTCCACAGCCGGCTGTCCGGAGTTTTGTCAATTTCGGAGATTGACTGTTTCGTGCATTATATTGCCAGCACAAAGTAACACATAAAACGATAATACTTTAAAACATTCTTGGTAGCCGGCTACCCAGAGCAATAAACACATGATAACATTATTAAAACATTTACTAACAAAGTATCCTCTCCTGTAATGCATGTGGGATTCCTCGGTTCTTAGTAGCAACATGCATCGAACTAACAATCCTTTCCCTCCCAAGTAGATCTGCATTCGGACGTGGCCGGCGTCGGTATTGATCAGCATGCATGGTTCAATACAGTTTGCACAGTGTGAAACAATGTGTTATTCCCAAACAGGTTACTTCAAAAATCATTTTGCAATCTCAATTGGTCCAGATCAATAACGGAGTAGCAACACACGGGCGGTCTCTAATGCTAACTAATTTCGGTGCTTACGGAACAGGAAAAGGGGGGACCAGTTGGACCGAATTAAAATTTTATGCCCACAAACCAACACGTTCTGCAAACTAGAAGATTTAATCCGACAGTTTCATGGGATTTGTACCTGTTTTTTATCATCGTTCGTGAAAAATACTCATGAAATTGTCTGACTGTTTCCCGTTCTGCGAACAAGAAAAGAAACTTTGGCAAAGGGGCTGTCCGTACACCGCTGCCAGTAGCAGGTATAAAATTAAATGTGATGTGATAAATAGCGTCATTTAAGTTAAAGCAGCTACTCGGAACGTACGAGACACCGTCAGCACGATGGCACCGAAAACCGGTAGAAAGGCAGCCAAAAAGTCCAGCAAGGCCCATTCAAAGCACTTTTCAGTGCTTTTCAGACAATTCAAGGCACTTTTTAGTGCCACAGATAATCATGAAAAGTTAATTAACCTTTCAATATTTCCTACCAAAAGATTCATCAAGATGGAAATTAAAATAATTTGTACCGTCACTAACACATTCAATTACGAACAGCAATGCGAAAGCGAAAGTAATGATGTTGAACACATCTTTATACTAGTATGGGGTCGTGTAAAAATATGCCATGCGAAACAGGGTTGCCATATATACAGATTCATCTCTATTTTATTTATACATACATATATGTACAGATTAATCTGTATTATTATTATTATTATTATTATTATTATTATTATTATTATTATTATTATTATTATTATTATTATTATTATTATTATTATTATCATTTTTATTATTACTATCATTATTATTAAAATGACTCTTGCATACCGAAGATCGTCGATACATTTCAGACCAGGCCATTGCAATTGTCTCGTACTGAAATTTCGAGAAGAATCAGATATCTTCGAAGTTCATAGCTTCAATAAAAATAAACTACAAATTAATAGTACCTAGCCTCCTATATTAGCAATTTAAAAAGGAATTGTTTCACGTTTGGAATATATAGTTGTAGAATGGTAGTTGTTCAATGTAACTAATCTGTACATTAATGTAGGTGCACCGCTTCAAACTTTATTACTGAAAAGGGGAAAGCTTGCACAATTCATACAATCAACTGATATTCTGAAAAGTGATGGAAGCGTGCCAGTTTTTTCGTATTCACGACATCCAGTTATGTCTCTGACATTACCCACCCGCCTTTTATCATAAAGAACTATACTGATTATTTCGTAATATTGCATTTTGTGTCAGAATGATTGATGCGACTAATCCGTACTTTAGTGTAGGTGTATCGTTTCAAATTCTAGTAGTGAAAAATGGAAAAGCATGCACAATTCACACAATCGATCAACTAATCGATATTCGGAAATATGAAGAAAACATGATAGTTTGATTCGTATTCACGACATTCAGTTATGTCTCTGACATTACATACTCGTACTTTTTCTCTAATTTTCCCATATAACCATGTAACTTCGAAACCGGAAGTCGGATCCAAATGAAATTCAATAGCAAGCTATGGGACCATAATGCCTTTTATTTGAATCTATGTTTGTGGAAATCGGTTAAGCCATCTCTGAAAATAGTGAATGCATATGTTTTCCATGTTTTAGTGCATATCATCCTGTATCTCCGAACTCGGAAGTCGGATCGAGTTGGAATTCCGATGCAGTATTCACCTGAGTATGGGACCATGACCGCTTTGATTTAAATCTATGTTTGTGAAAATCGGTTTAGCCATCTCCGAGATAAGTGAGTGCACGGTTTTGTTACATACTCATACACACGCCCACACACAGCCAGCACAGCGCCGGACACACGCCCACACACATCCATTTACTCAGTTCGTTGAGTTGAGTCGAATGGTTTTCACAGTGATTGCATAGCCTATCACCTCCAACGCCCCCGCTCCCGTCCCTTAAGTCTTTTCTATGCTCTAGAATATTAGTGTCATTTCCCTCGAATATGCAATGCAGGAATAGTATAATATTCTTCCTCTTTTTGAAATTCAATTCTTGATTCTGTGTCTGGAGTTGAATTCTTCGTAAGTCAAGAGCTTTAAAATTCTCTGAGGTGGATGCATATATTTTTACCCAAATGTGCACGCCGGTGAGCACCCTGGTGTACGGTTCGCATAAGAGAAGCGAGAAGTGCAATTTATCGTTAAAATTCAGTTTTCCTTTGCGCAAAGGATTGGCATAACAAAGCCAGTACTAATTTCTATAAATTTAAAAACTAATTCACAGATATGTCCGCTCACTAGCACGCATCAGACGTCACTTGGGTGTATTTAGACGAGAGCGCGTGAGAGCGATTCATTCGAAGAGGATGTGTTTCACTCGCAACAGCTTCTTTAACCACAATCACATACTCAAATTCTGTCCATTCGACACTGAGATGGCTAACTGAAGCAGAAACTGTCTTTATAAAACACAACATCAACTCCGGCGAACGACAAATACAAGCTAAAAACTCAAAGTTATTTTACCTTCATTTTAAAAAATCCGATACTTTTATATTGCAATAACCTATGATATCTACTTTCATTTATTTATTTTATTTTATGCAGAGTTGAGATGACTCTTGGTGTGTATAATTAGTACAATCGTAGTAAATTCTACTCGAAATTCATTGTGATTTCCAAATCTCTTCGAATCAGATGAAACAATTGATTACATGCAAAATCGGTAGAAGCATCTGATTCGGAATCCAATTGCAACTCGCAATTAATTCCGATTCCTATTCCGCATCACTACTGCAGCGGTGATCTCAAACCTGCTGTTCCTGATATGCCACTGCATTTTAGCAGTCCACCCAGCTCTACTTCATCGTCTGAGTGCATCAGCATCTATTACCAAAACGTGCGTGGATTACGGACAAAAATAGATGGATTCTTTTTGTGTGTGGCGGAAGTAGTACAAGACGTCATCGTTCTGACAAAGACCTGGCTGGATGATCAATTTTTCTCCACTCAACTTTTCGGACATCAGTATACCGTTTTTCGTACCAATCGGTCACCGGCTAGAAGGTCATAGAACTCGCGGAGGTGGTGTCTTGATTTGTTTCATCGATCCCTCACCGATCTCCGACACCCTTGAACAGCTTTGGGTTGTCGTTAAGCTGCAACAAATTCTTGTTAGTATTAGTATAACGATGACGATCGTTACGATTATTTCATCAGAATCTATTTCATTCAATTCGGGTACATTTCTTTAGTTTACAAGATACGAAAAATCAGTTTCTGACTCAAAACGCAGAACTGTACAACAAATAAAGTGTGCACCACAGACATAGAACAAACAAGGTCATAAACTAAATGAGCAGACCTTTGAGTCATAAACACAGACCAAACGTAACTTTGTTTATAACCTTATCCGACCTTATCTTGAATAAACATGAATTGTTTGTTTCATCCCTCTTCAAGGGATGAAACTTTGTATGAGCCGACACGCCGTTTGGACTCAGTATCTGATACTTTTTTATTGCTCAGCTCAGACCCAAAAAAGCAAGATAAGGGCCGACCGAACTAGCTCGGTCGAAGGCTAGGTACCATCGAACGATAGAAAAGGAACACGATAATGCACTTGATCACGATGTTCGGTAGAGCCGAAATATGAATGTATATGTAAAAACGTCTATCTGATTCAAATTTCTGTCTCATTATAGAAGTACTAGATTAAGTTCATTTGTATATAAATTCTATTTTTGTTTTAATAAAGTTCAGTCTCAGTCTAAGTTTTGACAGTCAGTGTTTATCCGAAACTAACCTTTGCACTATCCGAAAGCGCATTTAGAAGTGCAACTTGGCAATTGTGACTAGGGTACTGAATGTAGTACTCCTTGATCAAACTACAAGTCCACAAAATCTAAAAAGGCGCAATTCTAACAGTTAGCGTGGTGTTTCTTCTTTCCTTCGCGGAAGAACCCACAAGTGCGGCTAACATTTGGTGGCTCCAGAGAGGAATTAGATACTCTTGGACGCCTTTTATCTTTGGTTAAAAGTGTGGTGTGCACGGCGCCTTAAGATCGTGCAGCGCGTTTTAATTCGGAAAACTATCGGTATCGCAAACAGCAGCAGCCATCAGCGTTTTCTCGCAGTAAAGAGCTGGACAACAAATTAGAAGCCCAGCATCATCAACGGCGAGTATAGTAACCCAGAACCAGCAGCGCATTTTATTGGAAGTAAGAGAAAATCACAAAATGGCTACCGGCATTCAATTCATCACCAATCTCAATGGAGATTGCAGATTGTGCACGGAGAAGAACTCCAAGGATAATATGATTCAATGTGATGATTGTGACAGGTGGTTCCACAATGTATGTGCGAAAGTCACAGTCATTCCGGCAGCTAATGAAAGATGGGCCTGCATTAAATGTAGATTAATCGAGAAGAACCTTATGGAGCTCGACCAACTTCGACTGGACTCAAGGGTACCGAAACTAGAATCTGGTTCAAGTAACCAGTTTCGGTCAGATGATAATTGGATCATCTATTTAAAAAGGCAGTCACTAATGACATTGCCGAAATTTAGCGGTTCGGCCAAGGAATGGCCGAAATTCAAACAAATATATGACAGCACCACAGAAGCTGGAGCTTTCACGAATTTGGAGAATTTAACTCGCCTTCAAAATGTATTGGAAGGATACGCAGCAAGATGCGTACAACAATTGATGCTCAATTCCGAGAATGTACCAAAGATTATAGAACGTCTAGAAGACAACTTTGGTAGGCCGGATTTTTTTTACAAAGAGCTACTTTCGGATATATTCCGAGTAAAGAAGGAAAGTAGAACAGCTATCATAGAGCTGGCGGATGCTCTTGAAAATTTGGTAGCGAACATAGAGGTGATACAAAAAGAGGCGTACCTACAAGATCATAGGTTGATCGCCGATATTGTCATGAAACTGCCATATGCAGTACAGCTGAAGTGGACAGAAACACTTCAATCTAATACCAGGACCACTACACTAAAGGACCTAAGTAAATGGCTGAAGCCACATGCCGCAACAACCAGGATGATGAATGCAAATTTTCAGCCGAATGAAAAAAGATGTCGGGTAAACGTACACGAGAAAATTAACCCAGAATGTAGCTTCTGCAAAGAAACCCATTCATTGCCGAACTGTGGAAAGTTCAAGAGACTTGATGCTTCGGAAAGGATCCAGTTCGTGTATAAGCAGCACATGTGTCTTAGCTGTCTTAAATCTTCTGGACATATACTGCGGAATTGCAAACAACAGAAGAGATGCGGTATAAATGGGTGTAATAGAACTCATCACCCTCTGATTCACGACGATAATATGAGACAGAATCAGAAAGCAGAGCAACCGAGAAAGGTAGAATCCTCCAACCACCATATGGATTCGAAATCAAATATCTATTATCAAGTAATACCAGTTACGCTGAAAAATGGCGAACAAAGCTTGGATACATTTGCGTTTTTGGACGCAGGATCTTCATTGACGCTAATAGATGAGCAAGTTGCAGATAAACTTCAGCTCAAAGGCATGATCGATCCGTTGAGACTAAAATGGACTCAAAATGTGTCTAGAGACGAACGTAATAGTAGGCGCGTCCATTTGTGGATTAATGGAGAAGGAAAAAAATCCTACGCGCTGAAAGGAGTTAGGACAGTTGAGAATTTACAACTTCCTACTCAATCATTAGATACCGAGTTGATAAAAAATCGGTATAAACATTTAAGAAATTTGCCTGTAAAGAGGTATAGCGATGTTCAGCCGAAAATACTGATTGGGCTAAATCACACCCACCTAATAAATCCCGTCGATAGACGCATCGGAAAGGAAGGTGAGCCAACAGGTATTAAAACCAAATTAGGATGGCTAATTTACGGTAACATCAGTGGAACCGTAGAATGCGGACAGATTATGATTCATAGGGAGGATAACGATTTGCATCGTATGATGCATGATTACTTCACCACAAAAAATTTTGGCGTGAAAACAGTTGCTAAGCTACCAGAATCTAAATCAGACGAGCGTGCTAAACAAATAATCAAAAGCACGATGAAATATGTAAACGGACGTTTCGAAATCGGGTTGTTGTGGAAAGACGATCAATTCCAGTTCCCGGATAGCTACAACAACGCTATGAATAGATTGAGAACAATGGAAAAGGGTTTAAATAAAAACATCGAATTAAAGAAATGGGCAATCCAGACGTTTAATGATTACGAGGAGAAAGGATATATTAGGAAATTAACATCAGAAGAACTGAAGGAACCAGAAGCAAGAACATATTATTTACCTCATTTCATTGTTCAAGGAAAAAATAAACCAAAACCGAGATTAGTATTCGATGCTGCAGCTAAGGTAAAAGATATATCGTTCAATACTGCGTTGTTATCAGGCCCCGATTCGACTACATCATTGTTCGGGGTACTTATTCGATTTAGAGAAGGCTCAATCGCCATATCCGGGGACATAAAGGAAATGTCAGGTGAAAATTAGGAAAGAGGATCAACATGCTCAACGATTCTTATGGAGAAGTTGTAATTCTGACGCAGACCCCGACATATATGTGATGCAAGTGATGACGTTCGGTTCCACT
The DNA here is from genome assembly GCF_030247185.1 of Malaya genurostris. Lineage (NCBI taxonomy): Eukaryota > Metazoa > Arthropoda > Insecta > Diptera > Culicidae > Malaya > Malaya genurostris. The sequence goes on along the minus strand of NC_080572.1, from coordinate 143,829,659 downwards.
TGCTCGCCTGCGTGTGCTCAAGCAGGAAAAATTATAATGCCGAGCTATTCGCTGAAAAATACCCGGAGGCTTCAAAGGCGATAGTGAAACAGCACTACGTGGATGACTATTTTGATAGTTTTGATAATGACAAGGAAGCTGTTCAAAGAACAAAGCAAGTAATCGAAATACATGACAACGCTAGCTTCTACATTCGAGGATTCGTTTCTAACTCTACAATTTGCACTAACGCCATTCCAGAGGAACGACACCTTCACAGTGGTGTCAAGATACTCGAGGGAAAAAACAATGAGTACGAGAAGGTGCTCGGCGTTTATTGGAATCCTCAACGTGACGAACTCGGATATCGTCTTAATCTATCCAGTTTATCGAAAGACATTCTTTATTATCACAGAAAGCCAACAAAAAGGGAAGTCGCGTCTTTCGTTATGAGTGTATATGACCCCTTAGGATTAGTGGCGAACATTACGATTCGGGGAAAAATACTATAACGAGAGCTACATAAGGCTACTGAAAACTGGGATGCAGAGATATCCGAAAATATGTATAATCAATGGAAAGAATGGATCGAATCAATTAAGCAAATCGAAAACATAACAATTCCAAGGTGTATAACCAACGATCAATTATCACCGTTAAATATACACATGTTCGTCGATGCATCTGAAGAAGCATTCGCTGCTACAATCTACTTGAATATAGGAGACTCATTCAAACTAATAGCAGCAAAGGCGAATGTTGCCCCTATAAAGGTACTTTCGATCCCGAGACTAGAGTTACAAGCTGCGGTCCTTGGGACAAGGCTACTAGAAACAGTAGTAAATGAACTTCGGCTTAAAATATCAAAGAAATTCTTATGGTCAGACTCAAGAACGGTGTTAGCTTGGATCAAAAGCGATCACCGAAAGTATAAACAATTCATCGCTAACCGAGTGGGAGAAATACTAGATAGTACGACTATGGATCAATGGAATTGGATTCCAACGGAATTGAATCCTGCTGATGAAGCAACAAAAATAAATAAGGGTAATTCCAAATGGACCTGGAAAAGATAATCAAGTTAATACCTCGGACAGATGGTCAGGACAAGTTTGAAACTACAGAAGAAATGAAGGAATATGTATTCATTCACAACAAGCAAGATTTTTGTATCGTTCAAGAAGCCAAATTTTCAGATTGGTGGAAATTAGTACGAAGTTTGGCTATTCTAAGAAAATTTGTTCAGTGGTATACTAGTAAAAATAGAATGGAAATTCAACCGGGAATACCATACGGATTAAGGAAGGAAATTGAAAATGTCCTGTATAGAAAAGCTCAGTGGGAAATGTACCCACAGGAAATGAGTGAATTGGTAAAATATAATCACTTAGTTAAGTTGAGTCCACTAACTAAGCTAACGCCTTACATGAATGATCATGGAGTAATGAGATCCAACAGCAGGTTGAATAACGAGACAAGTATACCCGGTAATATGAAAATACCTATTATTTTACCACCGAAACATCATATTACACGATTAATTGTAAAGGATTTTCACGAAAGATTCTTTCATAATAATATCGGGGTAACTATAGCGGCATTAGAACAACACTATCACATAAACAACATAAGTGGAGTTTTAAAAACAGTGAAAGCGGCCTGTTCGAGATGCAAAATCCTCGAAGATAATCCAAAAAATCTACTAATGGCACCATTACCAGCGGCTAGAACCGAACCTGATTGTTTTCCCTTTCTACACACCGGCGTAGACTACTTCGGCCCATTTGAAGTAGTAGTAAGGAGATCAATTGAGAAGCGATGGGGAGTAATTTTCACATGTATGAAAACGAGAGGATGCCAAATAGAAATGGCAGACCGATTGGATACTGACTCATTTATTAAATGCCTAAGAGATTTTCAGGCACAAGTTGGTCAAATCACCGATCTCTACAGCGATAATGGTACTAACTTCGTAGGAGCCGACAACGAAATGAAAAAATTAGTAACCGACATCAATAAAAAAATGGGTTCTAGTATGGCAGCGAAAATGAACATTTCATGGCATTTTAATCCACCCATTTCGGAGGAGTATGGGAAAGGCTGATCAGAATCATAAAATCAGCACTCAATATAATGATAAACCCTTCAGGACCTAGAAAGCCATCACCCGAAGAACTTAGATCATCCTTTAAGCAAGCACAAGGTATCCTTAATTCTCGACCTTTAATCGACAAGGCATGTAATTTAACGGATGTTGTTTTAACACCTAATCATTTCTTGATCGGTAGAGCGAATAATTACATTCCACCATATGACTCGAATGCTAAGATAGTTGATTCACAGATCTGAAAAAAGATTCAACACAGATCAGAAATGTTTTGGGGATACTGGATAAAGCGTTATCTACCCACACTTCGTAAGAGGTCCAAATGGAACGATAAAATAGAGCCTATTGCAGTGAACGACATCGTTGCAATAGCTGAGGACGATAAAATACATTCAAATTGGATAAAGGGGCGAATAATTCGGGTTCATACTGCCAAAGATGGTCAAGTAAGATCAGCCGAAATTAGAACCTCGGATGGGAAAACATATACGCGACCAGCGGTTAAAATAGCTGTCATCGATATTCAAGATACACCTGAAATTTATACGAACAAGGAAATGAACAAGGATCACGTGATGATTATCGAAGAACTACCGCCAGACACGCAGAAATCAACATCGTCGTCGAAGTAAAAAGCTCTCCGGATTGTATATAGGCGATGCTTACACATACGCAATCAGATAAAAAATGTAAACAAACCTATTTGAAAGTTCCGTATTCTCAATTAATACGATTATCAGAGCCAAACTCAATTTTATATTATACCGATAATTCTAAGCAAATTATAATTCACTGTAAAAACTCAGTACTTTCTCCGCCGTTTGAGGCAGCAATGGTCACGATGGATTCTGACTGTAGAATCCAGAGTAAAGAATCAGTAATGTATGTTAGCATAACAGGAATCAGCAAAAAATTGCTTACGTTCTTTAAACCAAAATCAAATTTCGAAGATTTATTTGAATCTATAAATCAAACAAATTCAGAACATAAAAAATTAAGAAATAATGGCTCTCGATTACCAAAGCTAGATTTCTCTAAAGATTATGATGATCCTAAACCTGAAGACTACAATAAATCTGAACATAGTAAGATACTTTTAATAGTATCTGTAATATGCACATGTACAATTATTGGAATAATTATTCAAAAATTCGGATTTAGAAAAAATTTGTTCAAAAATAGAAATCGCATAGAGATGTCGAATCTTCAGTCAACTATACGACCCTCAGGTCCACCAACACGAAATTAAAGATTTACGTACATTAGGTAAATCAGATAGATTTACGAGGATCGGGATATAACGATGACGATCGTTACGATTATTTCATCAGAATCTATTTCATTCAATTCGGGTACATTTCTTTAGTTTACAAGATACGAAAAATCAGTTTCTGACTCAAAACGCAGAACTGTACAACAAATAAAGTGTGCACCACAGACATAGAACAAACAAGGTCATAAACTAAATGAGCAGACCTTTGAGTCATAAACACAGACCAAAGGTAACTCTGTTTATAACCTTATCCGACCTTATCCTGAATAAACATGAATTGTTTGTTTCATCCCTCTTCAAGGGATGAAACTTTGTATGAGCCGACACGCTGTTTGGACTCAGTATCTGATACTTTTTTATTGCTCAGCTCAGACCCAAAAAAGAAAGATAAGGGCCGACCGAACTAGCTCGGTCGAAGGCTAGGTACCATCGAACGATAGAAAAGGAACACGATAATGCACTTGATCACGATGTTCGGTAGAGCCGAAATATGAATGTATATGTAAAAACGTCTATCTGATTCAAATTTCTGTCTCATTATAGAAATACTAGATTAAGTTCATTTGTATATAAATTCTATTTTTGTTTTAATAAAGTTCAGTCTCAGTCTAAGTTTTGACAGTCAGTGTTTATCCGAAACTAACCTCTGCACTATCCGAAAGCGCATTTAGAAGTGCAACTTGGCAATTGTGACTAGGGTACTGAATGTAGTACTCCTTGATCAAACTACAAGTCCTCAAAATCTAAAAAGGCGCAATTCTAACAGTTAGCGTGGTGTTTCTTCTTTCCTTCGCGGAAGAACCCACAAATGCGGCTAACAATTAGTGTGATTTACCTGCCACCATATAGGAAAAATGATTATATGAGCATATGTACACATGTAGCCTCACTGTGCTCGATTTCGTCACCTTTCGATCCTCATACTCCTGCACTTCTTTTTAGCGACTACAACCAATCCGGTAATCAATGGCATTTTTCAGAGAAACTGCCTGTAGCTTTTTTTTTGACGGTAAAAATCTGAACGGATTCAACCAAATCAACGATCTGCTGAATCGAAATGCTCGCCTGTTGGATCTTGTCCTCGCCAACGATACCGCCACACCAGTCACCACCGAATACACACACTAATAGTCTATGAAAAGTCTGCTGTACTACATTACCCAGATTTTCGTCGAGCAGATTACAACGTTTTGAACAATTTACTCTCTCACACAAATTAGCATGTTCTTGATGCAATTTCCGATGTTAACGATGCTGTAGAGTATTTCAGTGGAGCAGTTAATTACGCTATTTCCTGTGCTGTTCCACCTAAACGACCTACACAAAAGCCACCTTGGTTTAATAGTCGGTTACGTGCACACTAACCGTACACTAAGAATCGGCTGCGAAGTCTGTTTAAACAGAAAGGCCAAATTCCACAATAGGAATGTAATGCCAGGACTTTGCTTTGTGCATTTAAGCGTGCTCGATCTGCTGCTCTTCGAAAATACTGCAACATCCGTTTTGCTTACTTTAAACGCCAGCTGAATATTCACACAGTAACAAACTGCCTGTAGCTTTAGTAACATTTAGTAGCACAGTAACATTTACCGCCACAACAATCGCTTCCTCTATACTCGATATGTAAGACGAACCGAGGAGACCCTTTGCCGAAATCCCAAACGTTTTTGATCGTTTGTTAACTCGAAACAAAACAAAACAGGTTTACCGCGCTGTATATTCTTAGACTAGCAATGATAATGAGAAATGCTTTTTGTTTGCGCAGCACGTCAAACATGTTTTCCAAGATCATTGCGCCACATCGAGACAGATAGAAGAATCCACAGTTGTTATGCCACGTGACGTGTTTAATTTCTACACACCTCACATCACAGATGACATGGTTACAGCTGCCTTACTTCGACTAAAGTAATCGTTCGCAGTCGGTCCGGATGGAATCCCATCTTATGTGTTAAAACGTTGTTCTGAAGCCCTAATCCGTCCGTTAGCAATATTGTTTAATCTCTCGGTTCAGCGAAGTGAGTTTCCCCTGCGTTGGAAGTCATCCCATATGTTTCCACAAAAATGACAATGAGCGTAATGTTGCTAACTTTCGAGGAATAGCATCCTTGTGTGCTTGCTGCAAGCTGTTTGAAACCATCGTGAACGACATTTTGTTTTCCTGCTGCAAAAATTATATAGATTTTCAACAACATGATTCTTTCCAAAACGGTTCCTTTCGACAAATCTCATGCAGTTCACTTCAAACTGTTTACGGAATTTAAACTGCGGGTTGCAGATTCATGCGTCTTACATCGATGTTAAGGCGGCATTCAACCATGTAGATCACGAAATTTTTCTAAAGAAATGGGAGTTATTTGGCGTTTCTACTCGTGTAGTTTGTTGGTTCAGATCCTATTTATCGTAACGCTGTGTGCGAATTTTAATTGGCTCAGTTATGTCGAATGAGTTTTCGAACCTTTCCGGAGTTCCACAAGGTAGCATACTTGGCCCGTTGCTGTTCTCGATCTACATAAACATGTGTCTCTGCTTTTGCCGCTGGATTGCCGATTATTTTACGCAGACGACACAAAAATTTTAGGAATCATCAAGTGGCTTTTGGACTGCATTGAATTACAAAAAATGCTGAATGCATTCCAAAATTGGTGCTCTAATAACCTTTTGGACTTGAGCGAAAAATGCAGGATTATTTCCTTCCACTCTAAAAAAAGCTCCAGTTGCTTTCGATTACAAATTCTCAGGACGCTCCCTCGCCTGAACAGAACACATTAAAGACCTTGGCGTGATTCTGGATCGTGAAGTTACTTTCAAGTACCACTTTGACAACATCATTCGTAAAGCAAAACGACAACTAAGCATCATCTTTAACACTCCTAATACCAAGCCTAAAAAAGTTACGCGAAGCACCAAGCCTCAAAAAAAGTTGGAACGGTAACTTTGAGCTATCATAGCTCAGTTGTTACTTGACCAATTTCGATAAATTTTTCACCCTCGAATTTTGTGAAGTTTGTAGATTATTTTAAGTATATCGTTATTGGCAATCTTTTAGGAAAAACTAATGAAAATCATATTTTTCCCGTTCCAAGTTTTTTTTCGAGCTCAAAACGTGCCCTATTCATGCGGCACCTGCATCGCGAATCGGATATTGAGAACTTCAACTTTACCGAGTCATAACTTTGTTGTTAGTCAACCGATCTTCAAAATTTGTTCACCATTGGAAAGGTAATACTTCCAGAAATAAAATGCACTGAAAAAACCGAAAAATAGGGTTATCTACCCAAAGTTATAATGAAAACTGTAGATAGATGACCTAAGAAAAGATCAGACTTTTTACTATGATCGTAAATATCTCGAAATTCAAAGCGATGTCCTATATATTTTTTATACATCATTCGATTGCTAGTGATACCAGCTACAATTTTCGCTCAACTACCTTTCCTGCACAATCAAAAGAAAACATTAAACAATCGATAAATTTATAAATATATATGAATTTTTCATTTTTTTTCACATGTTTGTATATAACTCGAAAATTAAAGCGATGACATGTACATTTTTTTGATTCAAAATATTGAAATCATTACCAGAAACAATGTATTGTTGATCAAAATTATATATCCGTTCAAAGAATCTCAAGAAATTTGGTACAAATACAGAGAATTTGTGTTATTGGGAAAATTTTGCCAAACAACATGAAATCAAAACTTTTAAATTTTATGACATATATTTTTTTATTATTTTAGTTGGAAATTTATTATAAACAAAATTTACAAAAAAAAACTGAAACTTGGATTTCACTGAAAATTTTAAAATTTTTAGGAAATAACCTAAAATTCTTAAAATATTTTTGTATTGGACAAACGATCCAAACAATTTTTATGCACAACACAAACGCATTTGATAACTACTAAAATTGTACATGGTATTAGGGTGGCTCTTATTATTAAGGTGATCCAAAACTTATTTTCCGGATGTATTGAGATAGAGGACTGCATTTTTCGGCAAAACTGTAGATAAACTTATATCGATCTTTTAGGAAAAACTAATGAAAATCATATTTTTCCCGTTCCAAGTTTTTTTTCGAGCTCAAAACGTGCCCTATTCATGCGGCACCTGCATCGCGAATCGGATATTGAGAACTTCAACTTTACCGAGTCATAACTTTGTTGTTAGTCAACCGATCTTCAAAATTTGTTCACCATTGGAAAGGTAATACTTCCAGAAATAAAATGCACTGAAAAAACCGGAAAATAGGGTTATCTACCCAAAGTTATAATGAAAACTGTAGATAGATGACCTAAGAAAAGATCAGACTTTTTACTATGATCGTAAATATCTCGAAATTCAAAGCGATGACCTATATATTTTTTATACATCATTCGATTGCTAGTGATACCAGCTACAATTTTCGCTCAACTACCTTTCCTGCACAATCAAAAGAAAACATTAAACAATCGATAAATTTATAAATATATATGAATTTTTCATTTTTTTTCACATGTTTGTATATAACTCGAAAATCAAAGCGATAACATGTACATTTTTTTGATTCAAAATATTGAAATCATTACCAGAAACAATGTATTGTTGATCAAAATTATATATCCGTTCAAAGAATCTCAAGGAATTTGGTACAAATACAGAGAATTTGTGTTATTGGGAAAATTTTGCCAAAACAACATGAAATCAAAACTTTTAAATTTTATGACATATATTTTTTTATTATTTTAGTTGGAAATTTATTATAAACAAAATTTACAAAAAAAAACTGAAACTTGGATTTCACTGAAAATTTTAAAATTTTTAGGAAATAACCTAAAATTCTTAAAATATTTTTATATTGGACAAACGATCCAAACAATTTTTATGCACAACACAAACGCATTTGATAACTACTAAAATTGTACATGGTATTAGGGTGGCTCTTATTATTAAGGTGATCCAAAACTTATTTTCCGGATGTATTGAGATAGAGGACTGCATTTTTCGGCAAAACTGTAGATAAACTTATATCGAGCAGCTTAGCTGAGGACATCATAGTAGTATCTGCAACGGTTTTAGTGTTACAGCTATTTTTAAAGAGCAACTTAGGGTGTTCCTCAAAAAATCAGATTTTTTTGCACTAGCATTTATATTTTTCGCTTTTCGTATAGGTATCTTTGAACATCTTTTAGAGTTTGTTAAAACCAATTTTTTAATGACTGGCGTGTTCAGGTAGCGTTTTCTGAACCGAAGTTATGAGCAAAACTAGTTCAAAAACAGGTTATTTTTAAACTGCTATATCTAACATTGAGGAAAACGAAAAAAATCCGTTTCTTGTATTTGACAAAAAATATTTTCGAGCATGTTTATAAAAAAAGGCGGAGGAGATATTTTTTAAAATTTTTTTAAATTATGTTCATACATTGGATTTTTTCATTGAAAAATATTCGTATCAGTCATTTATTAGCTATATAAGGTATTTTTGTCATCTAAAGTGTCAAATTAATTCAAGTGCTTATTCGGGAAGAAATCGTTCTGCATTCTTCGGGGAATGCAGAATGGTGTCGCTTTTGCAAAATCTCTAACGCCTCTCGGTAGTTGGAGGTTTTATCAACCGTGCATTTTGGCACCTGCAGATCGTTCAGCATCCTTTCGGGGATGCAGGACGACTTATTCTCAATTCCCTTTCCATCAGGAAGTTGATGAGAAGCTACGCAAGCCACGAATCTCCAAATAACTAGGGGAACATGCCACTTGAGCCAATTAGTTCTGATAACATAGGTGCAGGGTTTCATTCAGTAAAAAGCATTCAAACGAAGAGGTTGTTTTCCGAGACGAAGACAACTTTAAGCTGCGAATAGATTGGTTGGTAGGTGCTAATCGCAAAGGCTGCTGCAAAGCCAATATTCGGGGCGATTCCAGTTTCACAAGTACCTGAAATAGTGGAACTCACTTCACTGAGAAAGATGGCCTAACCGATTTGAGAACTGTTTCAATTTGTAGGTTACACTAGTTCATGCACTAGCTTTCATGTTTTTCAAAAATCAAACAAAACTGTTTGAAGAATACATTTTTATATGAGAATAAGAGAGATATGAGAAAGGCATCATTACACAACTACGTGGAAAAAAACAAGTTTTACTTAATTTCGTATGATTTTTGTGCTAAATTCAGAATTCAACTTTTTCTAAATTGTTTACTAATAGAAAATTCAAATAATTTTCAAATTCTATACATTCCGAAATAATTCTAAGTTTGTGATATTTAAATTCTAATATTCTATCGATTATAATTGATGTCGTTCAGGATAGCGGAAAATTTAAGATATATTTTTTAGTTCTTAATTGCTAGTAAAACAAAAATCAAGCAATATTTTTTTTTAATTTTAGTTGTTTTTTTTGACCATGGGTTAGTATATGGAATTCGCATAAATTTTCGTTCTATTTCTTTTTGTACAAAGCCATTGAAATAATTTAAAATTTTCGTGTTGTCACAAAACTTATTTTATTAATAGAAACAAATTCTACGTCTCTTTGAAACAGATGAAATCAAAACGGATTCCAATATTTTCACTTTGATTTGCAGAAACGTTGGAACGCAATATATATCAGAAATTTTGAAATTTCCGATCTTCTACCGATTTTCTGAGATTTTACGGAAAACCTAAAACAAAAAAATCTAATGTTAGTAGTTAACAATTCCGTTTGGGTTGTGCATAAAAATTGTTTAGATCTTTTGTCCAATACAAAAACATTATTATTTTTAGAGTTTAGGTATATTTACCAAAATTTTTAAGATTTTCAGTGAAATCCAAGTTTCAGTTTTTTTTGTAAATTTTGTTCATAATAAATTTCCAACTAAAATAATAAAAAAATATATGTCATAAAATTTCAAAGTTTTTATTTGTTTTTTTTTTTGCAAAATTTTCCCAATAATAGAAATTCTCTGTATTTGTACCAAATTTCTTGAGATTCTTTGAACGGATATATAATTTTGATCATCAATACATTGTTTCTGGTAATGATTCCAATATTCTGAATCAAAAAAATGTACATGTCATCGCTTTAATTTTTGAGTTATATACAAACATGTGAAAAAAATTGAAAAATTCATATATATTTATAAATTCATCGATTGTTTAATGTTTTCTTTTGATTGTGCAGGAAAGGTAGTAGAGCGAAAATTGTAGCTGGTATCACTAGCAATCGAATGATGTATAAAAATATATAGGTCATCGCTTTGAATTTCGAGATATTTACGATCATAGTAAAAAGTCTCATCTTTTCTTAGGTCATCAATCTACAGTTTTCATTATAACTTTGGGTAGACAACCCTAGTTTTAGTTTTTTTCAGTGCATTGTATTTGTGGAAGTAGTACCTTTCCAATGGTGAACAAATTTTGAAGATCGGTTGACTAACAACAAAGTTATGACTCGGTAAAGTTGAAGTATTCAATATTTTCTATGCGACGTTTATGCCAAAGGAAAGAAAATTGGAAAGCAGATAGGGCATATTGGGCGCGTGAAAAAAACTTGGAACGGGAAAAATCAAATTTTCATTGGTTTTTCTTTACCAATCAACTCCTACAAAGTTTTTGAATCAATCTACGAACTTCACAAAATTCGAGGGTGTAAAATTTATTGAGATTCGTTGAAAAACAGCTGAGCTATGACTGCTCAAAGTTACCGTTCCAACTTTTTTTGAGGCTTGGTATTTGGAGTGTTAAGATTTCGTCTGAGTCCCGTGATCCGTTATGTTTGAGATGCCTATATTGCTCGCTGGTTCGATTATTGCTCGAATCTAATGCGATTGTATGGTGCCCGTTCCACTCTAATTGAATTGCCAGGATTGAGGCGATTTAACGAAAATTCGTGAGATACGCATTGCGGTTTTTATCTTGGTCTGATCGCAGCTACCGACATACGAGGACCGTTGCTGTTTACTACACCTTGAACCTTTGGACTTGAGAAGAGCATATGCTCAAGCATCATTTGCTGAGAAACTGCTTATGGGTAGTGTAGACTGCCCTGCGACTAAATTTGTATACTCCTGAGAGGCCTCTTCGACAACGACCTTTTCTGCTATTAGACTCGTAACACACTATATGGTCAAAATGAACCATTCAGATCCGTTTGCCTACCATTTAATGAATTTGACGAATATTTTAATTTCAACGTGTCGCCTAATGTTTTTTCATCTTAAGACATACATTGTCAGATGAATTGTAAAAGAAACAACAATAAACAATAAATGCAGCGCTCTCATCAAGCTCTTACGGCTTCAACTGATACATACTGGAAACGCAAATCGTTGTTGAAGTGCAAAGTGATCTCACAATGAACGATAGCGCGATTAACCTGCACAATTCTGCTGCTCGTTTCTTTTCAAAGGTATGTGGTATTTGGTACTGTTTTCACGTGTGTCTTGCTTGGACAACTGTTTAGCAGAAAGTAATAAGAAAAGGATAAAATGTTCATCTCTTATACCCATACATATATACAGTAACACTGATTTTTTATTCTCTTTCTTAGAACGTTTTTTGATTGGATGGTGCTGACTGAACAAAGTCTGAATCGAACAAAATTCAGACAATTTTTTCAAAAGGCATCCTTCTATTGACACCCGGCCCCGTACAGTGAAGAGTAAGTGTTGAGAAGTACGACCGCTTCGAACTACAACACTACCCGCTACTAGTTGCAATCATTAGCGGCCCTTACACGAGCATTAAAAATGTCATTTTAAATGATGACTAAGTAATGATGTATTTCAAATTTGTTAGAAATCTCGTCATTACTGCACCATTACACGTTCATTAAAATGATATTATTTTTCAGTAATGACATTTTTAATGACTCGTGTAAGGGCCGCTATTAAGCACAGTCCATCATCCATACAATCAATACTACAAGTTTGATGCTAATCACATCCCATCGGCACTACGTCATTGGTATGAGCAATTTTGGAAGGCTTTGCGGAAGATATTTCTGCTACTGAGCTGGCAATCCATTCGCATAAGCTTGATGAACTGTGGGAACGATTTAACAACGGCTTAGATAATAGAAATCTCATGATGACTTCTATAGTGATAATACCGCACTCTTTGAGATCACCGTTAGCTTTTTTAGTTGAACTCGTTCAATTCGATAATGTATGAAAAGAAGCAATTTAGTTACCTATAGTTATGGCCATACCAATACTGATCCATATAATTTCCTCGTTGATTCCTCCATGGTACGATCTTCCTAAAAAAACAAATGAAATAAGTTAGTATTATCTTGGTTCATTGGGAATTAGAACTACCCAAAACGTGGTTTTCAATTGTTTCAATGAAATTTAGTTGCTCATAATACAATTATGCATTTCTCATAACATTAGTACACGTAAACAATAGTCTATCAATAATTAATGTACTGTTTGATGTAAATCACATAATTGAAAAGAGGTCCTGGTTTAATTGAATGAATCCACGATTTACTAACACAACCATTCGTCAGTACAGTATTAATAAGTAATGCCTTTTCAATTTTCGCCGTTTGACTTGCCTCAGTATACTATCTCATTACTATCAAGGGTCATTCCGTTGGGAATGCTAGAAATACTCCCAATGCCATCGAACTGCGTTATTTGACCAAATGCCCAAGAGCTCATAAAGCAATTCAATGAGTTGAAACCTGGCACAAAAATAAATATCCAGGATCAGCTTTCATTTTCCACGCGCAAGCGCATTTGCTTCATCGCAATTCGCTTTACCATTTTTTTTATTGACATTATATTTACTTTTTCGCCTTTCTCATATAGAAACTGTGAAAACCGACTTTTTACCCGAGGCTCGGAGGGTAAAATGTTCGACTCAGCTCAGCGAACTGAGCAAATGGCTGTGTTTGTGTGAGTGTATACGTGTATGTATGCAAAAAATATATGCACTCACTTTTCTCGAAGATGGCAGAACCGATTTTCACGAACTAAGATTCAAATGAAAAGTCTCATGGTCCCATAGCCTGCTATTTAATTTCATCCCGATTCGAATTCCGGGTCCGGAGGTATATAATGATATGCACCAAAAATATGGAACCATAAAAACTTAATTCGACACTACTGGTCCCTTCTTTTCCTGTTTCGGAAGCACCGAAAGTGGTGGAGAAAAACTCCAAAACTAGAACTCACTTCGATTTCTCAGCGATGCTTGAATCGATTTTCACAAATATGGATTTGAATTAAAGCTCATATTATCTTTAAAGCTAATGTGAAATTTCAACCGGATCCGACTTTCGGTTCCGCAGTTACAGGACGATGAGTGTCAAAGTTTTCAAATCGCCATATAGACTGACAATATGTTTGACACCGAAAGAAGAAGAAAACATAAAGAAATCGAAACGGTTGCGGATGTCTGCTACTGGTGTGTGATATTGGTAAAAGACGGTGCAGCGGTAGATAAAAGTTTGAGCTATTCTATGATAAGTGCATTCGAAAGAATAAACGAATGTCATTGAATTCAAATATATTTAAAAAAAATGTAATTTGCACAGCCGGTAGTGCAGTAATACTGTTTCAATTGTGTAGTGATGTCAATAATAGTGATTATAATAATAATAATAATAATAATAATATTAATAATAATAATAATAATAATAATAATAATAATAATAATAATAATAATAATAATAATAATAATAATAATAATAATAATAATAATAATAATAATAATAATAATAATAATAATAATAATAATATTATTAATAATAATAATAATAATAACCCTTCTATATGTCTACATGTTTCAAAACTGTTCAGATTCGGAGGTAATATTTGTTTGTGGCCAAACGAACCAACTTCGGCTATTCCGAACATCTGAATCCGGTTTCGGAAGAATAAGAAATGGTGATTAAAAACAGCAAAAAATATCTCACTCACTCTCCTTCAAGATGGAAAAATTGATTTTCACAAACTTATAGGTTCAATAGAAAAGTCTTATAGTTTTATACGGAATTCCTTAATTTTTTGTGGGTACAACTTCCGGTTCCGGAACTACAGGCTAAACTGGATTTGTAGAGTTTGTTAGAACAAGTCCGACCAAACTTTCCTATTTCTATTCAATGAACAGTTGTTTTTGCGAATTCCACAGTAATATTTATGATGCTATGAGTACTTTGAGAAAGGCATCATTACACCACTACACAGTGGTTCAAAAGCACAATTTCATGCTCTTAATTGATAACTCATTCAAACGTGATTTTTGAAGTACAGTATCTTCAGCAAAGTTGCTTAGAATGATAGACGCCATCTTTTGGAAAATTTTATTTATGTGATTAATCCCCCTAAAAGTGAGATAAACATATCAGTTTAGCTCTAAGCCAACATAGGGACTAAGTTACTTCAACGCAGTTGTGCAGAAAGTTATTTTAAATAAATTTGCAGAAGGTCCCAAAACTTGAGTGCAATTCAGGATATAATGTATTTTCTGAAAAGAGTGTACTAAAACCAGTTTTTGTAAGAAAACATATATATTTTCAATTTATATGAGTTTTTCATGTTCTACAAAATCTTTCATCATTAAAAGCTACACAACTTTCTCAAATATACTATGCTGCTGTTATTTCAGTTTAATGAAATAGAGCCAATTTCCATGTTTTTTTTTTCACAAAATTTCAACTTGTATATCATTAAAAGGCGCAGAAAGGTGCAGATGAGACTACTTACATATTAAACTACTTCAAAAAAGTTCTCATAGCGTGGTTGAATTACTCGTCTGCGATCGTCTTCAGGCGAGATATGTTTTTTCAAATATCCTTGTCTTTGACATTTGTAATGATAAGGTTCATTGTATGTCAGATCAGATTTCAATATATATTCTTTACCATGGTACTTGCCACAAAATTGGATATTTTTTTACACATTGAAGTCTATAAATTAAATAGTTTTGTAACTTTTTTGTCACGACTTTTAAAAAAAGCAATCATCAAATCGAAAAAATTTATGCATCTCCTGGTACAGAATAGTATTATCAAAACTCATTTTCTATTTATTTGTATTTATTTTATGATAGCTGACAATGTTCTTATCCGGCTAGAGGACTCTTAGCATCGTCCGACAGATTATTATTGGACTGTTTTGTAAGTGATCTGGACTGCTTGAGTGTATAATACACCCGACATTTATTTTATACAGATGTCGGGAGTATTATACACTCAAGCAGTCCAGATCACTTACGAATCGTGATCTCATGAATTGGTTATTAGTTTCATCGGATCCTGTGGTTAGGGGCTGTCCATAAAAGACGTCACGCCGCAAGGGGGAGGGGGGTGTTTCATAAAACGTGACCTTTTGTGACAGGGGGAAGGGGGGGAGGTTTTTGGAATGTGACATCCAATATTTTAAATGAGCGCATTTTTGAAACACCTAATTATATTACTGCTTTGCCCTATTTCCTGAAAAAAATCTCCACAATAAACGTTTACATTATATAGGCTAACGTGTATTTGTTGATGTCAAAGCTTCTTCTTGTAAATTCGGAAATGAATGATGCAGGAAATCATTTCTGTTGTGATCGCGCGGAGGAGCGAGTAAATTAGCGAAATTAATAAATTTTGCCTAATATGAGTAAAAAAGAAAAAAGATGCCTTCAAACGGTTTAACTTAAGTTATGCACTGACAATTTTTGCAGTAATTTGATTTTCTAGCATTGATAATAGTATATCATAAGAATTTCTCTTATCTGATTCTGATGCAGTTTATTCAATTGTACTCCATTTGAAAAAGGGCGGGAGATCAACGATTTCAGACGTAGATCATGTCATGTCTTATCTTGATCACATGTGATTTTCCTCCACCAACATCAAAGCTTACCGAATCATCCATTGATTGAACTTACATAAATCAAGAATTATTCTAGCTCAAAATCACTACCCATTTTGTGACGGAAGATCAGTACCGATATTGATCGATGTGATTTAAAATTCAATGATCAACTGATCTTGAAAAGATTCTTCGGCAGTGATCTCGTTTTGATGAGGTTTTATTCTTTATTTTCTCAGCAATGTATGCTACACTGAGAAAATATTATTCTTTACCTAAAACAATAATATATCTGTGTACCCCTAGGAGGAATAAAACAGATGATTTAAATGTTTCATCAATTCTAACCAAATACTTTTGTTAATTTATATAATTGATATTAATAAAATAATTTTGATGATTTTGTAGTTTTAGGGATATTTTTTAATCTAATGACAGCATGTAATAAATCGATTTTTCCCTCATATTTGTATGGTTTGTCATTCATATTGAGAATGTATTGAGATGAATTTTATTTATTTTGAATTCGTGACATGTGACATAGGGGGGTGGGGGGTCTTAGCTTCTGTGACAATTTGTTACAAAGGGGGGAGGGGGAGTCAAAAATCATCAAAAAAAGCGTGACGTCTTTTATGGACAGCCCCTTACAAATATTCGTGGATGGCCAAAACAGTCCAAGAATAATCTGTCGGACGATGCTAAGAGTCCTTTAGCCGATTAAGAACATTGTCAGTTATCATGAAATAAATACAAATAAATAGAAAATGAGTTTTGATAATACTGTACCAGGAGATGCATAACTTAATTCGATTTGATGATTGCTTTTTTTAAAAGTCGTGACAAAAAAGTTACAAAACTATTTAATTTGTGCCGCCGAGCCATCTTGGCTTCGGTTATGTGGCTGCGCCACATCAGTTATACAGGAGACATAACATGCAGGAGATATGACCCTTACGGCGAAATTACCCTTTCGGTAAAATGACTCTTTCGGCGAGATGACCCTTTCGGCGAAATGACCCTTTCGGCGAAATGACCCTTTCGGCGAAACGGCGAAAATTTTGTGAAAAAACATGAAAGTTAGCTTTATTTCATTGAACTGAAATGATAGCAGCAGTAGTATGTTTGAGAAAGTTGTGTAATTTTTAATGATGAAAGGTTTTGTAGAACATGAAAAACGCATAAAAATTGAAAATATATATGTTTTCTTACAAAAACTGGTTTTAGGACACCCTTTTCCGAAATTACATTATATCATGAATTGCACTCAAGCTATCGAAGTAGTACCTTCTGCAAGTTTGTTTAAAATAACTTTCTGCACAACTTTGTCGAAGTAACTTAGTCCTTATGTTGGTCTAGAGCTAAACTTATATGTTTATCTCACTTTTAGGGGGATTAATCACATAAATAAAATTTTCCAAAAGATGGCGTCTATCATTCTAAGCAACTTTGCTGAAGATATTGTACCTCAAAAATCACGTTTTAATGAGTTATCAATTAAGAGCGTGAAATTGGGCTTTTGCACTAGGTGGATTAAAACAGGTTTTTATTTATGTCAAAAGTGTCGACGAACTGAGCGAATGTGTGTGTCCGTGTGTGTCTGTATGTGTGTACAGAATAAAGGGGCAGAGATCTCAGAGATGGCTGGACTGATTTTGATCGGGTTAGTTTCAAATGAAAGGTTTTATTTCAGCCAGAGCGCTATTGTGTTTGTTCTTTGATCCGTTGTTTGCTTTTTGAGTTAAACCATGTTTTATGTCAAAATTTACAGTTTTTTGACAATATCTGTCACAATTGACCTGAAAAACAAAGCAGATTCCAAAATTTAGAAATCTCGTTGTAATAACTTTCAAATAGTTTGTTGAATGCCGTCAATTTTTGAAGGAGATATTGACATTTTGTGAAAATAACTTTTCCACTCTATCCCAGTAAAAGTAGTTTTGTGCGTTTCATGATGTATCGATGATTGGAAGCAAAGTGAAACACGATTTTATTATAAACTTGACAAAACTGTGTACAGCACCCAAAAGACAGTGTACAGCATCCTTTTTCATGACATTTTGTGCAGGAGATAAAAATGAAAATAATTCAATTTTCTCAAGAGCCGCTCGACCAATTTTCACAACTTAGGTTTATTTATTTATTTATTTCGTCAAGCAAATGTAGACTACATAAATGGTTTACAATGTTTACTTAGATACTACGCATTATTTCTACAACTAAGCTGGAATTTCATTTCATTTTTGGACATACCAAGGTCAAGATGTTCGCAATATTGATTGTAGTGGCGCATTATACGATAGATTGGGCTATATTTTGTATAATTTGTTCTAGTGTTTCTTTCTAAAAATAATTTCCTGGTTCGTAATTGACGGCTAGGTGTATAAAAATTTAGTTGCGATAATAAAGACGGTGATTGAATGCGTTGAGAAATAATGTCGCTGATAAAATAAAGCATTGCAAGGTCGCGGCGTTCTTTAAGTGTTTGTATATTGATGAGCATGCAGCGTGCTTCATATGATGGTAGAGGAAAAGCTGTCCAGTTTAATTTACGAAGTGCATGTAAGGGGCTGTCCATAAAAGACGTCACGCCGCAAGGGGGAGGGGGGTGTTTCATAAAACGTGACCTTTTGTGACAGGGGGAAGGGGGGGAGGTTTTTGGAATGTGACATCCAATATTTTAAATGAGCGCATTTTTGAAACACCTAATTATATTACTGCTTTGCCCTATTTCCTGAAAAAAATCTCCACAATAAACGTTTACATTCTATAGGCTAACGTGTATTTGTTGATGTCAAAGCTTCTTCTTGTAAATTCGGAAATGAATGATGCAGGAAATCATTTCTGTTGTGATCGCGCGGAGGAGCGAGTAAATTAGCGAAATTAATAAATTTTGCCTAATATGAGTAAAAAAGAAAAAAGATGCCTTCAAACGGTTTAACTTAAGTTATGCACTGACAATTTTTGCAGTAATTTGATTTTCTAGCATTGATAATAGTATATCATAAGAATTTCTCTTATCTGATTCTGATGCAGTTTATTCAATTGTACTCCATTTGAAAAAGGGCGGGAGATCAACGATTTCAGACGTAGATCATGTCATGTCTTATCTTGATCACATGTGATTTTCCTCCACCAACATCAAAGCTTACCGAATCATCCATTGATTGAACTTACATAAATCAAGAATTATTCTAGCTCAAAATCACTACCCATTTTGTGACGGAAGATCAGTACCGATATTGATCGATGTGATTTAAAATTCAATGATCAACTGATCTTGAAAAGATTCTTCGGCAGTGATCTCGTTTTGATGAGGTTTTATTCTTTATTTTCTCAGCAATGTATGCTACACTGAGAAAATATTATTCTTTACCTAAAACAATAATATATCTGTGTACCCCTAGGAGGAATAAAACAGATGATTTAAATGTTTCATCAATTCTAACCAAATACTTTTGTTAATTTATATAATTGATATTAATAAAATAATTTTGATGATTTTGTAGTTTTAGGGATATTTTTTAATCTAATGACAGCATGTAATAAATCGATTTTTCCCTCATATTTGTATGGTTTGTCATTCATATTGAGAATGTATTGAGATGAATTTTATTTATTTTGAATTCGTGACATGTGACATAGGGGGGTGGGGGGTCTTAGCTTCTGTGACAATTTGTTACAAAGGGGGGAGGGGGAGTCAAAAATCATCAAAAAAAGCGTGACGTCTTTTATGGACAGCCCCTAAAAGAAATTGTTTTTGAATAGATTCGATGCGTTCTTCGTGAATAATATTGTATGGATTTCATACTAGGCTGCAATATTCCAAAATAGGTCTGACATATGTAGTGTATAATAATTTTATTGTGGTTCAAATAAGGGATCATACAATTCCAAAGAACTCTGTCGAGTTTCATCCGGCCACATCTCTAGAATTACAGGCTGATAAGGATAAAAATAATAATTTCAACATAGTGTTTTATACATGACACAGAAAAATCGAAAAAAGTACTTTAGGATGTCATATAATTCATCGATTGGACAGGTCTGGTTAGTCCACTGAATTCTTGTATGCCAAATCTTAGTTACAGTTACCTTAAAAGAGATCGTATTCTCCAAACCGGGAATCACTGAATTTTATCAGAATCTGCTACCCAGATTCAGCTCGACGAACTGAACAAATGTCTGTCTGTGTTTGTGTATGTGTTTGTCAGTATGTGTGTGTTGTCAACAAAGAGGTAGAGATCTCAGAGATGACTGAACCGATTTTGATCAAACTAATCGCAAATGAAAGGTCTCTCGCCCTGAATGCTATTGAATGGTTTTGAGATCGGATGTTTACTTTTGGAGTTATACGAAGTTTTATGTCAAAATTTGGCAATATGGTCAAAATGTGACAATATTTGTCACAATTGACATTAAAACAGAATATATTCTTAAACATAGATTCCGCACGGTAATAGCTATCCAACAAGCCATAGATTGTTAAAATCCATCCATATATACAAAAATATCTATATTTTTATGTGAGCAACTTTTCCTCTTATTTCAGTAGTAGGAGTTTTACGCGATCGATTATAAAACGATGTTTCGGAGCAAAGTGAAACACGATTATCAATACTGTTTAATGCAATTGTTTCTTAGCACCTAAAAGACTATTCACAGCACCCCTTTTCATGACGTTTCGATTTTAGCAAGGTTCGGCAACATTCAACATTCGAAGATGACATTTCATTTATATATTGATTTATAGTGCTTGCAACAATAATTACTGGAAGAACACTACATCTTACACTCTTATATCATTCGAAGAAGTTCGTCGAGATAGGCGTGTGTAAAAAATAATTGCACTAATTTTTCTCGGAGATGACAAAACTAATTTCTACAAACTTAGACTCCCGTATAAGGATTCCGAATTTCATTTAGATCCGATTTCTTCTTCCGGAACTACAGATGATATGTAATGAAATTTAAATACTGTGTGTAAAAAATAATTGCACTAATTTTTCTCGGAGATGACAAAACTAATTTCTACAAACTTAGACTCTCGTATAAGGATTCCGAATTTCATTTAGATCCGATTTCTTCTTCCGGAACTACAGATGATATGTAATGAAATTTAAATAATGTCACTCATTTTGCTAGTAGATGACTGAACGATTTCGTCCATCTAACCTTCAAATAAAAGGTCTTAAGGCCGTAAGGCCCAAACAAATTAAATAAACAAAAATTCAAATTTAAAAAACTTATGGCTCCATACAAAATTGGTAAATTTAATCTGACTCCGACTTCCAATTTTGAAATTACAGAGTGATGAGTTTTTAAAGTTCCTCACTGCTAGGTGGATTAAGCACGTGTTTTTATAAGTATTACTATTTGAAATCAGTTTCAAAATTGATTGCGGAATAGAAAGCCTGGTCTGGACAAATTTTACATCAACTTATGGGACCATAATTCATTCGTATCTATGTTTGTAAGCATTTGGGCAGCTGCTTCGGATAAAATGGAGTGATTTCCGGTTTGGAGAAAAAATTGAAGACCTGCCCAACTGATGAATTATATGTCATCCTGAAGTACTTTTCTCGATTTTTCTGTCATGTATAAAACACGTTGTTGAAATTAATATTTTTATCCTTATCAGCCTGTAATTTCTGAGATTTCACGACGTTCTCTCAGCTCAGGGTCCTCTCTGACCTTCTTAAGAAGCGCCGAGTACGTCATAGCGTCGTTAGCCTTGCCCAATCGGTTCCTTCAGCGGAAACCTCGCCCAACTGCTTTTTAGGTCCACCGGGTCTCTCATCACCTGGCGAGGTTCTCGCCCTCTTTGGAGTCATGGAAACTGATGAAATCTGCATCCCACTCAGAATCTCATTACCCTGCTTCATAGGGTTTACCGTCGCTGCACTGGTGTCTCCCTGGTCCGAAGAGGTAGGCGCGTAGGTAGCCTTAGCTGACGCCAAAACGCACTCCGCCGCCTCAGCTCTCACTACTGAAGTTTCGAGATCATTCACGGCCGATACTACCGTCTTGCGGACCCTTTGGACCATTTCCTTGATCTCCTTATGGACATTGCTCTTTGCGTATACGAAGTTGTGGAGTTGCTCTACCAAGCCCTTAACTACCAATATTTTCGGCTTCTGCGGGGTTTTGTTCAACCCGCTCTGCCCTGGACAATGCGTCTGCTGCTGTTGCTGCTGCTGCTGTTGTTCTTGTTGCTGCTGTTGTTCTTGGTTTTGCTGCTGCTATTGCAGAAGTTGCTCCTGTTCGTGTAGCACCTGGATTTCTTGTTTGTGCTGAGGTGGCAACCTCAATAAACCACTCTTGGCAAACGGATTCGTCGCTCCTACTTCCGTTTGTGTTGTCCATTGTTCTGACCCCCCCCCCCCCCCCCCCCTCCGTCCTCTTTGTGCCGCTATTTACACTTGTCGGACATAGTCACCTTTTGTAATCCCATGGTTATCTTTGCATGCAGTGAGGCCATGCTAGGGTTGATGCGGCCAATCCTGAGGACCGCGTTCAGAGCCGCATCGGTGTAAGTCGGAAATGCTGCATCCGTGCCTAGTACTCAACAAGTATGATGGACAGGTATCGAACATATCCGAAGGCCTGCCAAGGCTTTACCGGGACGGGGGCATTCGCACTGTAAGAGTACTCGCCATTTCAAGTCGGTATCACCCTTCCCTACATAAGGAGCAGCACAGTACGCTATCCTATCCATGATCCATGTCTTGTCCATTGTCGTACGCTATAACCAGTATGCCATAATCAGAATACTACTGGTATTTATCCTGATGTGCCGGTTGGCGAGACAGAGTTTCATCTGGATTCGATTTCGGGTTCTGGAGTTATAGGGTTAAGTGTGTTAAATATTGTACACCGTAAAAAGTTTTCTAAACTGGTCTCAAAACTACTCAAATCGAATGCCTTTATCAGCAGGCAGATAAACAGATCGATTTCGGCTATCCTGGTTCCCGGTCTCCGGTTCCGGAAGCACCGGAAATAGTGGTCACTTTTCTCAGCGACGGTTTGACCGATTTCCACAATATTAAATTCAAATGAAAGGTCTCACGGTCCCATACGGAATTCCTGTATTTCATATAACGTATGTTAAATATTGTACACCGTCACTTAAACTGGTGAAACAAAAACCGTTAAAAAATTTTAAACTGGTCTGAAAACTACACAAATCGATAGCCATTATCAGTAGGCAACTAAACAAATCGATTCCGGCTATCTTGGTTCCCGGTATCCGTTTCCGGAAGCACCGGATATAGTGGTCATATATTTTCATAAATTGATCTCACTGACTTTTCTCAGCGATGGTTTGATCGATTTTCTTAAATTTAGTTTCAAATAAAAGGTCTTTTAGTTCTATATGGAATACCTGAATTTCATCCGGATCCGACTTCCGGTTCCGGAGTTATAGGGTAAAGTGTGTTAAATATTGTACAGCGTCACTTAAACCGGTGAAACATATCCGTAAAAATTTCTAAACTGATCTCAGAACTACACAAATCGATAGTCATTATCAGTAGGCAACTAAACAAATCGATTTCGGCGATCTTGGTTCCCGGTCTCCGGAAGCACCGAAAATAGTGGTCATATATTCCAAAATGGATCTCACTCACTTTTCTCAGCGATGATTTAACCGATTTTCACAAACTTAGATTCAAATGAAAGGTCT
Source organism: Malaya genurostris (assembly GCF_030247185.1). NCBI lineage: Eukaryota > Metazoa > Arthropoda > Insecta > Diptera > Culicidae > Malaya > Malaya genurostris. Next base: position 143,805,845 of record NC_080572.1, on the reverse strand, counting down.
CACGGTCTCATACGGAACTCCTGAATATCATTTGGATACGACTTCCGGTTCCGGAGTTATAGGGTAAAGTGTGTTAAATATTTACACTGTCACTTAAACTGGCGAAACAAAAACCGTAAAATATGTTGTAAACTGGACTCAAAACCGTTATTCTAAATTTTAAGATCAAATGAAAGGTCTTATGATCCTACTAAAAATAATTGCATATTTTCAGATACAACAAAAATTTAAATTGTCGTTTAGAGTACGATAGAAAATCGTATACATTGTATATAATAGTGAACCCACTTCGTATTCTTAAAGATGACCTACGCTAGCAAAGCACTGTTGCATTCTGTATGTTATATTTGTTAATTCACAAACAATCCCTTGGTTTCTTTCAGAAATAGAAGAGAAATTTTGAATAGAATACCACAATGTTATTTTTGAGAAAGGCATCATTACAAGACTAGATGGATTAAAACAGGTTTTACATAATCGAAAGGCGCTTTACAATCAATTTGAAAGAAATAATTGTTACCTGTAACCTGAAGTTTTGAAAAGTTTACATTGGCTTGGACTTGCAGCAAATTCATTTATTTATTTATTTAATTATCAACTGAATTTACTACACTGAAGAAAATTTGGTGTTTACTGACCTCGTTAAAAAAGGCGGGTGGGTAATGTTAGAGACATAACTGGATGTCGTGAATAGGAAAAGAACTATCAAGCTTCCTTCACAATTCCGAATATCAGTTAGTTGATCGATTGTGTGAATTGTGCAAGCTTATGCGTTATTTGACCAAATGCCCATGAGCTCATAAAGCAATTCAATGAGTTGAAACCTGGCACAAAAATAAATATCCAGGATCAGCTTTCATTTTCCACGCGCAAGCGCATTTGCTTCATCGCAATTCGCTTTACCTTTTTTTATTTACATTATATTTACTTTTTCGCCTTTCTCATATAGAAACTGTGAAAACCGACTTCTTACCCGAGGCTCGGAGGGTAAAATGTTCGACTCAGCTCAGCGAACTGAGCAAATGTCTGTGTGTGTATGTGTGTATACGTGTATGTATGCAAAAAAAAAATGCACTCACTTTTGAACCGATTTTCACGAACTAAGTTTCAAATGAAAAGTCTCATGGTCCCATAGCCTGCTATTTAATTTCATCCCGATTCGAATTCCGGGTCCGGAGATATATAATATGATGATATGATATGCACCAAAAATATGGAACCATAAAAACTTAATTCGACACTACTGGTCCCTTCTTTTCCTGTTTCGGAAGCACCGAAAGCGGTGAAGAAAAACTCCAAAACTAGAACTCACTTCGATTTCTCAGCGATGCTTGAATCGATTTTCACAAATATGGATTTGAATTAAAGCTCATATTATCTTTAAAGCTAATGTGAAATTTCAACCGGATCCGACTTTCGGTTCCGCAGTTACAGGACGATGAGTGTCCAAGTTTTCAAATCGCCATATAGACTGACAATATGTTTGACACCGAAAGAAGAAGAAAACATAAAGAAATCGAAACGGTTGCGGATGTCTGCTACTGGTGTGTGATATTGGTAAAAGACGGTGCAGCGGTAGATAAAAGTTTGAGCTATTCTATGATAAGTGCATTCGAAAGAATAAACGAATGTCATTGAATTCAAATATATTTGAAAAAAATATATAATTTGCACAGCCGGTAGTGCAGTAATACTGTTCCAGTTGTGTAGTGATGTCAATAATAGTGATAATAATAATAATAATAATAATAATAATAATAATAATAATAATAATAATAATAATAATAATAATAATAATAATATAATTGATAATAATAATAATAATAATAATAATAATAATAATAATAATAATAATAATAATAATAATAATAACCCTTCTACATGTCTACATGTTTCAAAACTGTTCAGATTCGGAGGTAATATTTGTTTGTGGCCAAACGAACCAACTTCGGCTATTCCGAACATCTGAATCCGGTTTCGGAAGAATAAGAAATGGTGATTAAAAACAGCAAAAAATATCTCACTCACTCTCCTTCAAGATGGAAAAATTGATTTTCACAAACTTATAGGTTCAATAGAAAAGTCTTATAGTTTTATACGGAATTCCTTAATTTTTTGTGGGTACAACTTCCGGTTCCGGAACTACAGGCTAAACTGGATTTGTAGAGTTTGTTAGAACAAGTCCGACCAAACTTTCCTATTTCTATTCAATGAACAGTTGTTTTTGCGAATTCCACAGTAATATTTATGATGCTATGAGTACTTTGAGAAAGGCATCATTACACCACTACACAGTGGTTCAAAAGCCCAATTTCATGCTCTTAATTGATAACTCATTCAAACGTGATTTTTGAAGTACAGTATCTTTAGCAAAGTTGCTTAGAATGATAGACGCCATCTTTTGGAAAATTTTATTTATGTGATTAATCCCCCTAAAAGTGAGATAAACATATCAGTTTAGCTCTAGGCCAACTTTCATCATTAAAAGCTACACAACTTTCTCAAACATACTATGCTACTATCAATTCAGTTTAATGAAATAGAGCCAATTTCCATGTTTTTTTTCACAAAATTTCAACTTGTATATCATTAAAAGGCGCAGAAAGGTGCAGATGAGACTACTTACATATTAAACTACTTCAAAAGAGTTCTCATAGCGTGGTTGAATTACTCGTCTGCGATCGTCTTCAGGCGAGATATGTTTTTTCAAATATCCTTGTCTTTGACATTTGTAATGATAAGGTTCATTGTATGTGTTACGTATTTATCTACAAGCATTGAATTTGCAGTACCAATTTAGATCAATCCGTCACTATACCAACTTTACCTATTGTGATAAGTTTATAGTCGTAGTGATCCATGAGGATCGCGCCAGCCTCGCTCAGACAGAGCAATTAATCGAGTCAGTAGAGTATCAACCACCGATCGGTGAAAATATATGCATCATACAGTCCACAATACGAAGTGTTTTCTAGTTAATATCTAAGTTAGTATTTCCGATAGCTTCCCATTCTGTGATTCGCGAGTGCAGTGCCGACCAGAACAAATTTGCGTAAACATTTTCTGGTCCTTCGAACCGGATAGGCAAACCGCGAAAGTGCGTCGGATAACACGTGGTTAGATGTGATACTCAGTGTCCGCCATTGTTCTTTGGCTTTGATAAATATCTGCAGACAGTTTTGCGATATCCGTGCTGTAATGTTTAGAAGTTATAAGTTTATTTGTTCATGATAAATTCATGTGTGGCGAATTATTGTTCCCGGCCGAATCACTGTAGCAAACGTCAACGATATCAGCTACCAAGCAGTCACCTGGATAGTTTCATCGGATGCTGGACCAGATAAGTAGCAAGAGTGTGTGTGTGAGTGAGTGGTTGAGGTGGCATTGTCTAGCGTGATTGAATGCGATAAAGCATTAGTTGAATGGTAGTGCAATTACTTTACTCATAACGAGGCACTAAGAATGCGAGACATCATTTGTTCACACATACTGATATATTAAAATATAAATATATATACAATTATATTTATATTTTAATATATCAGTATGTGTGAACAAATGTTCAAATATACAATTTGATAATCTCCGGTTGATAATTTTTGGCATTTGCGATCTGTTATTTGAATTTCGGGATAAAATTCTATTAAACCCATAAGTCAAACCAGTCAATTTGTCGCGTTGCTTGAGGTCTCGGGAGTGAGTCACAGTGTCTAATTGGTTCAGTGATAGTTTCATATATACAAGATGCCAGATTTAAGACAGTTGACGAAACAGGAACGGCAGATAAAATTATCGTTGGAAAACATAAAGGAGTTTGTAGAAAACTACCAAGAAGAACGTGATAAAGGCATAGTGGAATTACGATTAATGCAGTTAGAAGATCTATATATTAAATTCTGCGATGTCAGAGTGAAAATAGAAGTAATTCTGGATGAATGTGCGGAAGGTGAAAATGCCGATAGCGATGAAGACGTCGCAGGCGCAGCTGCTATTATGACACGAGCGGTACATGACGAAGGTTCCAGAGTATTTAAAGAATTCGAAAATTGTTACTTTTATCTCAAAAATGCTCTTACTAGCAAGTGTACGAAGAACGCTAGATCAATTGCTGATAATCAATTATTCGCTACTGGTTCAGTTCAAGTGCCCCGCACCAAATATCCTGAGCTGAAGCTTCCGACTTTCTCAGGCAAACTGCATGAATGTATCAATTTTCGTGATAATTTCAAGTCCTTGATTCATGACAACGGAGATCTGTCCACAATAGATAAATTCAATTACTTGCGAGCGTCCTTGAGGGACTCTTCTGGCATTTATGATGCCACAAAAATTGGATATCGATACCCTACGCCATTGGGAAACTCATCATAGTTCGAAGGATGTGCCGAAGTATGCAGCGTTAGTGGCATTTCTGGAAAAAACACTGTTCTATCTTGCAATCTACTTCGTCACGCAGAGGCATAGAGTACAAGCGTCCGTTTAAAGGCCCCGCGGTTCACACGGTAATTACTACTGGTAATTGCGCAATCTGCAACGGTGGATCTCATTCGTTAGAACAGTGTCGACGTTTTGGTAAAATGAGGGTGATTGACAGAAGAGCTGCCATTCACAGACTAGGATTATGCATCAATTGTCTACTCCCCGGACATTTTGTAGCAGAATGTAACAGGAACCCTTGCAATAAGTGTGGTCAACATCACCACCAGTTATTGCATCCAGTGATATCCAATCAGCTTAGTGGTACAACTAATCAGGTACAAGGTCAAGGTCAAGACCATGCAAGAAGACCTCAAGCCGCGAATTCACAACAGCAATCACAGTCACAGTCGCACAGACCTGCCCAATCCCGGACGAATAATAATCAAGCAAATCCACACCAAACATCTGCTCAAAACAATGTATCGCAATCCACACGACAGCCACCTTCCACTAATACACCTGTCACATCACTACACACTGCTACATCACATAACTCTGAACAACGTCGAAACACTACTCTTCTTTCTACTGCTATCATTAAGTTGGGTGACCGATCAGGAAATACGATCTTCGTTCGAGCACTACTAGACAATGGTTCACAGATCTGCATGATCACTGAAAATGTTTCACAGAAGCTCAAGTTCAAACGCCTTCGTGAAAATTTGCCGGTTAAGGGAATTGGAAACTCAATGACCGTTTCTAAGCAGGCGGTTCTGGCAAAGGTTTTGTCGCATTGTTCATCATACGAAACACATGAGATAAAATTTTACGTGATGCCTCAAATTACACTGAAGTTACCACAACATAGTTACAGTACTTGGAAAATGCCTTCAGGAATTCATCTAGCAGATCCAAGGTTTTTCGAGACCGAAGCGGTAGATGAGATATTGGGTGTATCAATCTTCTATGAGCTATTACGAAACGAACAATTGAAACTTCATGAAGCAGGAGCAATGAGTTGTTTGTGGTTATCGCACACTGTTCAAAATATTATCCTGATCATATTTTTGATGAAATGGTGAAAGAATTATGTTGCTACCATTAATACAAGTCGAGATATTCACGATTAAGTTCTGCCCATTCTTCCATATGGCTAATTTTGAAAAGGCGCCCCATAGTAAAGTAAGTCGTATTCACGACAAAACCTCAAACGCTCAGGTCGTAGTTCTCATTTGCCTTCCGGTCATCAAGGCAAGAAAACGCATTGAATCAGTTTCGCATCATTTGGCACTGCGAGCGGATGTGTCGGTTTGTACGCAAAGCTTTTTTTTTTTTTTTTTTTTGTGGAAGTATTAGTGTTTTATTGATAAAATTTCTATTTACATTTCATTTTCTAAAACATAATTCAAGACGTTTGTATCAACGATTGTACTCTGATTGATGTAATTTATATATGCAATGAAAATTTTTAAAATTTGTGTTTTGATTCTTCTCGGTATTCCGTTTAGAGTTGGTTGAATGAGATCAGCGAACGACAGTCTTCGCCATCCACGCAACAGTGTTGACGTTTTGCGTTGCGCTAGTGTCCACGCATCTTCTACTCGAGGGCACTCGCAGAATTTGTGTGTCAGCGTTTCTACCGAACTGTTGCAGTATATACAGTTCTCACCGTCAGCTCGATGGATAATGTACATTAGTTTCCTATGTTCGGTTTTTCTATTGACTAGAAGAAACAGATCAGTCTTTTGTGCAGACGATAAACCTCGGGAGTGAATGTTGGACCACGTCTGTCGCCAGCTTGCGTGAGGATTTTCTCTTTCTACTCTTGGTATTTGTGTACCTGTTCTGTAGAAATTGTGAATAGAACTTGCAGATAAGGATTGTTGGATATGCATTGGAATTATTGAGATTTGTTGACGGATTAATTTTAAGCAAGGGCAGTCCGCTGGAATAGCAAGGTGGTTTGTACTATGTTGCGACAAAAAGGACTGGTAGAAGGGTAGATAGTTGATTTCTGTCAAATGGCGATTAATGAGCAATGCTTTACATTTAAAAGCCGGGAGATGAAGATTCAGACCCCCTTCCTCTCGGTCTCTTGCTAATTGCGTCATAGGTATCCTAGCTGGGATTCCACGCCATAGAAAATTTCCCATTGACGAGGTCAGTTTTCCAACGTGAGTGCTAGATGGTGGAATGATAGATGAGAGATACCAAATGCGAGACGTGACGAACGTGTTGAGTAGCGAAACTTTTTGCATCAGTGTCAATGTTCGCATCGAGTGTAACCACAAAATACGTGTGAATTTTCCTACCGCTTTGTCCCAGTTTACTTTTATCATTGCCCTGATAGAATTTGCAAAAATCACTCCTAGTATCTTAACGGTTTCTGCAGTGTGTAGCCAGGGTATGCTGATTGGATTTCCATCTATGAGGCCGATGTTGATGGACGTTGTTTTCGTCAAATTCAGCTTGGCTCCCGAAGCTTGACCGAAGAGAGTAAAGACGTTGAGAGTCTGCTCTATCATTGGGACTGTGGTTGCAATGATGCTGATATCGTCTGCATAAGCGACGATCAGGTCGTCTCCACACGCGTGCTTTAGTTTATTTAGGAGGGGTGTGAGATAGAGAGCAAAACAGTTGTGTTGTGTGTTAAATAAGTGTGGCCCACGGCGCGGGGGTAAAGTTTCACCCATGCGTCTTGTAGTTGCATTTGACTGATAGTAGCTTGAAGTGCATGGCTCCCATTATTTCCTGTACTATCACACTGTCTTAGTACGCAGTTAAAGTCACCTGCTAGTATCACATGATCAGTTCTGTGTCGTAGATAATACGCGATGGTGTTGTTAAAGAATCTCTCACGTTAAGTTCTGGCTGTGGATCCAGAAGGCGCGTACACATTGCATAACGTAGTGTTTTGTATTCGTACAGCTGTTAATCGTCCGTCTATGCTTTTCTCGACGTGTGAGAAACGAATGTACTCTTTCAAAGCGATTGCTGTTCCCCTTCTGGCGTGATCTACGTTGGATATTATATTGTAGCCGGGTAGGCTCAGTTGTTCGTTTTCAACCTCTTGCATGAAAACAATGTCTAGCTCCATAGCGCGGACGAAGGAGTGTAAGGCGTGTATTTTTGTTGGATTTGAGATTGTGTTGATGTTGATAGTGGCAATATTGTAACTACGGAGCTCTATTATAATGCACTAGAGTTATTAGGCGACTCGTCGCCATCGTCCTGTCGTGGCTTTTTACCGGGGGGTTTACGTAGGGATCGTCGGCTAGTTGTCGAGGTTGAAGAGCGGTCGGATTCATCACCATCGTTTCTTCGATCGGGTTCCGAAAATCTGTGCGTCGTGTCAGTCTTACTGTCTGGATGAGTGTTCGGAGTTTTGAAACTGCTCTCGAGAGACGATGTCGAACGGTTGAGTACTGGGTGACCAGTAGAACGAGGATGCTGTGGATTGGTTAAGTTCGAGGACTGAGACAGGGAATGCGTGCTGGCTTGCTTACTAGGCACTACGTTCGCGCTAGTAGACGATTTTGCTGTTGCTACCGGTTTGGGGCGTGGAGTTTGTTTCACGACTTTCGCGTAGGACTTGTCCGGTTGATCCGCGTTGAACTTTTGGACCAGTAACTTTTTGTTCTGAATACATGAGATGCCGCTGTGCGCGGACTCGTTGCAGTGTCGGCATGTTTGCTGCTGACCATAGTACGTCACTGCTGTTATCTCTCCGTCTATTGTGACATAGGATGGAATATTTTCCTTCACCAACATTTTTGCGACACGCACACCAGTTGGTATACCGCCAAAAGCGTATTTTTCGTCCCACATCAGTTCGTGTAAAGATAGGACGTCACCGAATGTTTGTAAGAATTCGATTATTTTGTCGTTCGTCACATCTTCGGAAAGGTCGAAGAGTTTTACCTCCACTGCACCGTCCTCCATCGTGATGCGAATTTTGTACGTTTTGCCCTCGATCTCTGTTTCGTGTACGTTGTCGTGGTCTTGCACGATTTTTTGCGCTAATGCCAGGTCATCGACCTTAACAAAGACGCAACCTTGGCTTCTACTTGGTTGGATCCGAACGACATGTTGCTTTTGCAATTCAAGCACTGAACTGACGAAATCATGTAGTTCCTCATAGGATGGCTTCCGTGGAAGATGTGCGAAGTCGATACGAAAAGTATTTTCGCGACGTCTCATGATGAGCAATACGATAACCGGCTACGCGGTAATGCCCACGAGCCTTACCTTCCGTGAAAAAAGAAAAAAAACGTGAAGAAGTCTGTGCACGACTTCCGAATACTAGCGAAACCGAAAAAACGTCTGCTTGACTCGGAGATTGAGCGCTAACTGATCATATTTTTGATGAAATGGTGAAAGAATTATGTTGCTACCATTAATACAAGTCGAGATATTCACGATTAAGTTCTGCCCATTCTTCCATATGGCTAATTTTGAAAAGGCGCCCCATAGTAAAGTAAGTCGTATTCACGACAAAACCTCAAACGCTCAGGTCGTAGTTCTCATTTGCCTTCCGGTCATCAAGGCAAGAAAACGCATTGAATCAGTTTCGCATCATTTGGCACTGCGAGCGGATGTGTCGGTTTGTACGCAAAGCTAGTTTCAATTCAAGCAAGAATGATTGCATGAGCTTCTGTTGGTTTGCATTGGAGAGAAAGAAAACAAGAAACGAAAAGTGGACATTATATAAAATCAGCCGTTCTAATGGCTCTAAATGTTATCTAAAGAACTATTACGATTACTTCTTTGCAAATCGAAGGTAGAAATCATCAGTTTAGTGAAAATCCAAAATAATTTGATTTGCTTCGTGCACTTTTCGCTGTGCGAAAATCTTTCGTTTTCTCATGCAGTTCGTTTAAGTGTTTAAATTCTGAAACATAAAAACAAAACTGAAGTAATGAACGCACGTAAACACGTTATCTCTTGCGTCGTCGTTTTTCAAAAACAGAAAACAGAATATTTTCATTTTAAAAGAAGTTCGTCGTGCTTTTCACTGAATTTATATTGCAAATATGACCATCGTTGCAAAAAACACACATAACGCCTGAATTTATGTTGCAAAAATTACCATCGTAGCAGAAACACACCTGAGGTTATACCCAACAACTTCGAGTGCGTTACGTTTAAATTTCATCGAAATCAGTCCGAATGGATCATGATCCGAGAAATTTTAATCATGGTGTATTATCATAACATGAAAATATATTATTTTCCCCAAATCATGACTGCTGGTTAAGGTCCTCTCGCCTTGATGGCCAGCAAGCGAATGAGAGAAGCGACCTGAGCGTTTGAGGTTTTAACCACGCAGAAGGTGCATTCTCCGTCGCTGCAGGTTAACTCCCGCTGCTGCTGCTGGTTAAGGTCCTCTCGCCTCGATGGCCAGCAAGCGAATGAGAGATGCGACCTGAGCGTTTGCGTCATGCTGCAGGTAGTCATTCAATTATGGGACAAATTATTAATGTACCTGTAGATGTTTCTGAGATGGTTCGCGTGCTTCCTAGAAACATTGATGATGATTATTCATTCAATGTTAGCATTAAGAAGCATTCGATTCACAAATCATCCTATTTGAATGGATTCGTTAAAAAAGCTACTGTGAAAAAGTGGCTTATGTACCTTGTTGATACTCCATTATACCGTCGTTATAATATAGTCATCAATCAAGATCAACTAAACCAGTTTGACCACTCATCGTCAACATTACTTGATCCTGACAACGAGCTGGAATGTATTGATTCTGAGAGTGATTTTGAGCTTTTAATTGGACAACAACAAACGCTCCTTTGGAATGAAGACCAGTGTTTGGAAATTGCGCCCGCTCAGAATAGAATTCCTCTGTCAATAATATATGACGAATTTGCGGAAGAACTCTCATTTCCAGATATTTATTTCGGGCATCCACGCACTTACAGAACTGATGTTCATGTTACACCATTTATGATGGTTACAAGTGAACTCAGGCGCCAGGATAGGCGAGGTGCCAAACCGAAACACCTGTTGTATATGGCAGCAAAAATAATGCGACTTCGTGTTTCAGAAGGTTTGCAGAGCACTTTTAAGTGTATGGGAACTGCGAATATAACTCGCGAAATGTTAAAGAACCGAGAGTTCTTGGAGACTTGCATTGAGCGTAATTTATCGTTTCTCAAATCTATCCCAAATTCAGTTCAATATTGGCAACAACGTAAGCATGATGTTTTCGCTATGATTAGACAACTTGGAAGACCAACAATATTCATGACTTTGAGTGCCAACGAAACTCGATGGCCCGAATTGTTGAAAGTTTTATATAGCCTTTCTGATGAACATATCGCTAACTTAGCAAATCCAGCAGAGCAACTGACTGCTTTGCAGCGAGCTACACTCGTTAGTGAGGATGCAGTCACTTGTTGCATTTATTTCAATAAACTCGTGGATACCTTGCTCAACATATTATCTTCGTCAAGATTTAGTCCTTTTGGCGAATATTATGTGGTCGATTATTTCAAAAGAATAGAGTTTCAGCATCGTGGCAGTCCACATGCACACATTTTGCTGTGGTTAAACAATGATCCTAAAGAAACAATTTCAGAGGACATGCCCGCTACAATTAAACTTATTAATAGACTTTGTTCCATCAATTCTAACAGTAATCAGGTACATAAGCATACATTTACCTGTTACAAACGGAACGAAAAGCGATGTCGGTTTATTATCCCATATTGGCCCATGGATCAAATTAGAATTATTTTGCCAATGCCATCGAATGACTCCCGTCGTAATCGGTTGATGAAAAAAGGTGAAGAAATGCGCGAAAATTTGAATATAAAAATTTATGCGACATTAGATGAATACCTTTGCGATTGTAATTGTTCATACGATGACTAATTGGATGTAATTCGTGCCTCCACACCAAGACCTATAATTCTTTTGAAACGTTCCATGGAAGAACTTTGGACCAACCCGTACAATAAATGGGTTGCAAACATTACTGTCAAACATGGATCTTCAATTTATTCTAGATGAATATTCATGTGCTGCGTATGTTGTTGAATATGTTAATAAAACGAACAGAGGTATTAGTAACTTACATCTCGAATTAGTTAAGTTACAAGAAGAATACCCTGATCAAGATTATGCTTCATTACTGAAAAAGTTAGTATTAAAATGCTAAATTCAGTAGAAATGTGTGCCCAAGAAGCTGCTTACTACGTCAACCAATGTCAGAAACCACAAAACAAATGGACGAGGAAGGAATTGATGATGATTCTACCGATGTTTGGACGCTGAACATAGTACAAAAATATGAAAAGCGTGCAGATCTCGATGACATTTGTTTAGCTGACTTCGTAGCGTGTTACACGAAGGATAACAGTAACACGAATTCGTATAAGAAGCGAAATGCACCTCGCATAGTACGATGGTTGAAATATAAAATATCTGAATTAAACGATTACAAGCGTGAAATGGTTTTTCTGTTTCTACCATTTCGAAATGAAGCTTGTGATATTCTTGATCGTAACAAGTTCATTGATTTGTATGATCAAAATAAAACTATCATATTCGACAAGTTAAAGGAATATGATTGTGATATAAAGTTGGAACAGATCGTCGAAGAATATCTTCGTGTTGCAGAAGAAAATGAAAGTGATGATCAACAAAAATCCAACGATAAACACAATGAGTACGTACGGGCCATAACTATGGAGCCCAACGATGATGATATAGAACAGTTGCCTACTGGTGCTCTGACAGCTGTCATCAAAAAACGTACCAATGTCATGAGCAAACAGGATTATTGTGCTATGGTCAGGGCCACAAATGTAGATCAAAGAAAATTGATTTTACATTTGATTGATATTTTGCATGCGTTCGACGGTATGAACACGTCTTTGCAGATATTCTTCACTGGCCCCGCAGGATGTGGTAAAACGTAAAAATATTGATGGAGACTTATAATCGTTTTAGTCAAGCACACAATTTGCTTAAAAACGCATATGTTGCCTGTGCATCAACAGGGAAAGCAGCGGTAGCTATTGGAGGCACTACAGTTCATTCTGCTTTTCGAATTTCAATGGCACGTAGAAGTAGTTCAAAACTTGGGTTCGAAGTACTTCAACTGTATCGCAATGCTTTTGCAGGCGTTAAAGCGATTATTATCGACGAAGTAAGCATGATTGGCGCAGATATGCTTAATATTATTCACACTCGGTTGCAAGACATCACTGAGAACTATGATGATCCTTTTGGCGGAATTCATATAATATTCTGTGGTGATCTTCGCCAACTGCCACCTGTGAACGCACGGCCAGTTTTCAAGCCATGTAAAAACTCTATTCTTGGACCTGTACTCTGGCAATCACTTAATTTTTTCCCATTAGCTCAAGTGATGCGACAAGCTGACATTGAATTTTCTTTCATACTTACTAAAATAGGTAATGGTATGCCACTTACTGATTCTGAAAATAAGCGTATTGAAAGCCGCTTTCGAACAGCTGAGTGGTGTAAGCAGAATGTTCCGAATGCTATACGTCTCTTCCATCGCAATATGGATGTTGAAAGATATAATACGGAAGCATTGCGTGAACGAGAGGGCTATGATTTTATTGTCAACGATGTTTTCACAGGTTATCGAAATGTGGAACAACTAGCTAGTGCTAGATTAAAGATGCATACGATGAGCGTAGTGGAAACAGGCGGTCTACCTTATCTATTACGGTTGACGCTTGGAATGCCCTATATGATCTCAACTAACATTGATGTCGAAGATGGGCTAGTTAACGGGGCCATAGGAGAGCTTAAATTTATCGAACATGATGATGATAATCCCGAAGAGCGCATTATTCGATTATGGCTAAAATTTGAGAGTAATATTATCGGTGCCAGCTTAAAGGTCAAATCTAGACCTTTAGTGTATTCTAACCCAGGTCAACTGCAATTTGATTGGGTACCTATATTAAAACGATCAGCCAATATTAAGCTTGGTAGCATCAACTGTAAAAGAATTCAATTTCCGATAGTTAGTGCATGTGCACTCACGGTCCATAAATCGCAGGGAGGTACATTTTCTGAAACTGTACTTGACTACGATAAATCTTTGGAACAACAACTAGTATATGTTGGATTGTCACGGGTGACAACAATGGATGGGCTTTACTTAACTAACCAAAAGACGCTTTCATAAAAGGTTCTTTTCAGAGCCACCATTATTTTATTATAAAGGACCATACTGCTTATTTCATAATATTTAATTGCGTTTCAGAATGTTTAATGTAACTAATCTGTAATTTAGTCTAGGCGCATCGTTTAAAATTCTAGTAATGAAAGAGGGGGAAGTTGCACAATTCAAACAATCGATCAACTACCAATTCGAATTCGGAAGTATAAATAAAGCGTGTCATATTCGTATTCACGACATCCAGTTATGTCTTTGATATTACACACCCGTACTTTTTAAACCACGCAGAAGGTGCGCTCTCCGATGCCGCTTTTTGATGTCTGCTTGCATCCAACGTTCAAGAAGAAATGATCGATTTTCGACCACGGTTCCCCTTTTATAACGTTCAGTTGAAGATATGTGCCTGACTACCTCAAAATCGTCGTCTTTGCGCGAAAAACCCAAGCAAAAGTGAGGAGTTTTCCGCGTTGTTTAAATATTTTCAGAAAATCTAATTCTTGAGTTGTTTGTGGTTATTTCACACTGTTCAAAACATTATCCTAAATTCCTGATCATATTTTTGATGAAATGGTGAAAGAATTATGTTGCTATCGTTAATACAAGTCGAGATATTCACGATTAAGTTCTGCCCATTCTTCCATATGGCTAATTTTGAAAAGGCACCCCATAGTAAAGTAAGTCGCATTCACGACAAAAAAGGACCTAGAGATTTTACATAAGCGCCACCATTCTACATTCCTGGAAGAATGCAGAACGATTCACTGTATGTATGAGCAGTAGTAAATTCGGCACCCCATAAGAGATCCCAAATTTATCATCATTTTAGATCATCTAGAACTTATTAAGGTCAATACAGAAAGGATTCGTTCACTCCAGAAAAAACGATGAATCCCTCTGACTATAGTTGCATACCACATTGGGAACGACACACAGACTCAGCCATATATGGAGAACAAAAAAATCTGGATACGTAGTTGCGTCAAAACGTGACAGTTACATTTCAGATGATATGAAGTACCGTAATTGCATTTACACAAACCACACTAATCATAGCATTTAAATAGTAGCCATGTTATAAATGAGTTCGCAATGTCCAGTCAAAGCTCTGAAAAGAATACGGCAATGATAATCGGGAAAATGCAGTAGACATTTTGACATTTTCAGATTCAAATCTGGTTAAAATGCTTTTGTCTGATCGCAAGTTTGCAAGCTGTGCCAGTAGCTGGTATGTTTGAATGCAGTCCAAGAACGAATCTTGTGCTTTATCCAATTAGACGAAAGTGTTTCAAGGCCAACGAAATCATTCGTTGAACCAGCTCTAGCCAATTCATCAGCCCATTCATTTCCAGAATGGTCGGGTACCAATAAGAAGTAAACAGCACTTGAAGTGCTAAGGGCTTTAATTTGAGTTCGACATGCGATCACTAAATTCGACCGTGCATCAGTCGAAGTCGAAGAGTGCCTTTAAAGCTGTCTATCGGAACAAAAATAAACACGTTTACCACAGATTTTCTGCTGAAGTGTCGATTGTATCCCACATAGAATCGAATAGATTTTTACTTGGAACACAGTATCTACCAAGTGAAAGAGACTACTCTAGTCTTATTTCAAGAAAGTAGACACCAACACCAGCACGACCATCTAACAGAAAACCGTCCGTTTAACAAACTATGTGTTCATCAAGTTGTAGTTCTAAATAACCTGAGTATAAGAACAAAATATCCGCTACTTGTAAGTAGCGGCTTTCCCAATTACTCGGGTTTTAATTTGCCCGGCTGATCCTTGGTTACAACGCGGTCTAAATACCACCACCAAATATTTCGGATTCCGTACTCAAACAAAAGGTAAACAAAATAAATGATTAACTTTACCTTCCTTCACTCTCCCTCTCATTAGTTCCTCTAACTGGTAGTTCCTGGCAAGGTAGATCGAGACGATGACAGCTTTTGTCCATTCCTTTTAGCCAGGGAGGTGAGTTTGACTCCTTTGTTGGAACCTTCCTAGCGACAGTGGCGAAATATCTCCGGATCGATTTACTCCCCGTAAACGATCCCAGAAGTCATCGCAGTAACTTCCCAGGGGAACTTTTTCGACCCTGCTTCGTTCTCCTCAGCTATTAGCTGTGCAGGAGAGCTCGGTTCATTCGACTGATCCTTCACAGCGATAACGGCCGGTTCAATGGCTCCTTTACACTTAGCCGGGGACGAGTTCCACTTTGGCGAGCCAACACCGCACACTTTCACAATTCATCTGACGGTATTATCTTGCCGTCACACACGCGCACTTCGCGAATCCGCATATTGTGTCGGAAAACTATCGCACTCTCACGAACGACGTCTAATCTTCACCGTGGTTGAATTTCTTCTCTGGGGTTCGATGTCAACAGACCACTCTCCCAACTGTCATCGCCCTTGCCAAACATAAATCGGGGGGTTTTCAGCAAAAGGAAAATTGCAACCTAACTAAGCCCTATGTTATTTATTCACAATTATTGTACAAAATTTACTACACCTATCTGAACCTACAAAATCGTTCACACAATTCTCCACCCAGTGCTAAATTGTTACCCTAATGCGTAACAATCTCGCCCACACCGGGTGGAAAAAAAATTGACAGCAATTTTTTTACTAGTCTAACACCTAACACCGATACGATAGAAATAAACGTGATGAATGAATGAAGCTTACTAAACCCTAACATTCCTTCCGTAATTTGTCAAAATATCATCTCAAAAACTAATCAACCGGTGTCCTCATCGGTGAAGTTGTTGCTCATGTTTAGCCTAAAAATGTTGGCAACATACGCGAAGCGAAAAGCCGTCAGCTGCCACCGATAGCGGCCATTAATTGCACTCCAAATCCAATATAAAACAAATCCGAAAACAACCCGATGTTCCCAAAACCCTGCAAGTGACGAATATAATTCTTACAAATCGCTTCCAACTTGCAGGGGAACGGTTGTCGGCATATTGTTTTGTCATGTTTTCATCGACTGTCCAGTAATATATTTCGTGTCCCTACGATACCACTACTACCACTCTATGCTCAGGTTTCACTTCGAACATACTCATCCCATATCCCAATCATTCATCCCATTCATTGGCCGCGCGATCATTCATATCTCGTTAAACCCGAAACATTTCCGTCTTATCCATTCACGCTCGCATTCATCTATTTCATTCAATATCACATTCATATATACACACACTCAATACCGCTAACCCGTCATCGTTTCGTACACCCCGGACAAAAGTTTGCATACTCATCCCAATTCGCCTCATAACGTTTAGCAATTGGGAAAAGAAACGTTTGAGAGGGACCAAAGAATGTCTCCTGTATAATTTCAGATTCTAAGTGATTCTTGTAAGAATCGCCCGAACCGTTCTAGATTAAAAAATGAATCTAGGATTATACTATTTCAAATTTAGTATATACCCTTAACCGATGATGCGGTATCGTTTTACTCGGGCATCTGAACTGCATGCAAGTTATACATACATATTTGCCTTTCACCCCATTCTCCTAATCTGACGGTGGTTGCCCATCGTCGAACGTCGGAAGAAATTGTTGAGGAAGTTTACCGAACACGGGTGTATTGTAATATTATTTCAGTGTTTGGTTACCCCACCGTAGGCGAAGCACTGAAGAAAGTGGGGGGAAGATTATGAAGTACCTTCCCGTAGCAGGTCTGACCATCTGCGACTAATTCAGAGAAGACGGAGAAATATTTGTTTGGACCAAACGTCCGTGCTATTGTCGTCCCAAACTGACGGCAGCCTCTGGAAAACTCTCAAGTGAGTAAACCGTAAGGAAGCCTACCGTAGTCCCAACACAACGCGGTCGATGGTTTCATGCTGGTTTAAGGAGATTTGCTGGCCACACTCCAAGATTTTTACCTGTTAAATCTATCAGCTCGTAGGAGAAAGCACCCTTTTTGGAGACAACTTTAGCTGGTAAGTATTGTGGTCTAATTTTAGCGTTATACGACTCGAGGGCATTCGACAACTTCATGTTTCGACGGTAAACCATTTGTCCGCCATCAAAAGGTTTGGCAAATTTGCGATATCTCAAGTTATATTGATTTCGGATGCCCTCGTTGGTCTTTTGCAAATTTCTGACCACAATATCCCGGTTTTTGTCTATCTGTTGGTGCCTTTATTCTATGTCACCCTCGCCGGAAATCTTGCTGAAATCACCCGCAGAGGTCATTTCACTTCCGTGTATGATAAAATGTGGACTAAACCCAGTGGAGGAATGAACTGTTGTATTTAGAATGCGCTCCACATCTGCAATGCGGACATCCCAGTTACGTTACTCGGTACGAGCGTATGCCCGGATGGCGGTGTTAATCGAGCGATTCGTTCGTTCCACTGGATTAGCCTGAGTATGATATCGGGAGTTCAGCCAATGTTTAACGTTCGTTTCTTTTAGAAACTGGCTGAACTCTTTCGATGTGAAAGTGGAGGCGTTGTCACTCAGCAGAATTTTCGGGCAACCATGGCGATTAAACCACTGTTCGCGCAGTATCGAACAAAGTGTATTGCTGGAGATTTTGCGCACGGGGTTCAACAAGACGCACTTTTTTTTATAATAAAATTTTTATTGGGCTCATTTGCGTTAGCTTAACGTGGCCGATTGTCTTGTTGTTAGGTGGAAAAGAGTGGAAGCCGTATTATGGGGCGACCTGCTCCCCTAGAGTTAGTAAAGGAGTGTCAGGAGGGTGGGACCTATACTGTATTGATTTTGAACATATTTTGATATTACAAATCATTCATCAATAGCTTGCATCTTTTAAACACACTTTGCATTTCCGGGTTTTCGACGTTCTCCAGATTGTAACGAGGAAGAGACTATACTAAACTCGGATGCTTTGTTGGTGTACTTTGATGTTGGTGTGTCATTTATGGATGGTTTCCAGCAATTCAGCTTGACCAGTGTTTAGTTCGTTTGGGGTAGGACCACTGTAGAAGAAAAAAAGAGAAAGAGAGGGAACTAGATTTGCACGTTTATAGCTTTGAGGAAGTTATAGAGGTAGGTCATGTAAAGGAGATCTCGGGTTGCCAAAACGTCACGGACTGGAACATAAGGTGGTCTACCTTGGGCCCGAAGGGAATCAATTAGCTGGAGTCTGACGTCGCAATACTCGGAGCACACCCAAACAACATGCTCGATGTCATGATAACCGTCTCCGCAAACGCAAAGATTACTCTCACTAAGGCCAACACGATGAAGATGCGCTTTGAGCAAAGAGTGGTTGGACATAAGTCTTGACATTGTGCGAATAAAGTCCCGGTTCACATCCAACCCTCGGAACCAAGCTTTCGTCGATACCTGCGGTATAATGGAATGTAACCACCGTCCTAGATATCCATCATTCCAGGAGGTTTGCCAGCTGACGAGAACGACTCTTGACGAGAACGACTGAAAAATTCATTGAAGCAGATTGGTCTTTCATAGGTTTCACCTTGTAATGCGCCCACCTTGGCCAGTGAGTCCGCCATCTCATTACCCCTTACGGAACAATGTGATGGGACCCAAACCAAGGTAATCCGGTATGATTTTTCAGATAAAGCACTCAGTTGTTCCCGTATTTTCCCCAGGAAATACGGCGAGTACTTTCCAGGCTTCACTGAGCGAAGAGCCTCGATAGAGCTGAGACTGTCCGATACAATGAAGTAGTGGTCTGTGGGCAAAGTTTCAATGATCTCAAGGGTATACTGAATTGCAGCTAGTTCTGCGACGTAAACTGAAGCCGGATCACTGAGTTTATAGGAGGCGGTGAAATTTTCATTAAAAATACCGAAGCCAGTCTACCCGTCGAGATGTGATCCGTCAGTGTAAAACATTTTATTACAGTCGACTTCTCTAAATTTGTCATTAAAAATATTTGGGATCACTTGAGGGCATACGTGATCCGGGATTCCATAAATATCTTCTTTCATGGATGTGTCGAAAAACACCGTAGAATTAGAAGTATCATAGAAACGAACACTGTTAGGATTGTAGGAAGAAGAATTATTGTTACGTGACATGAAATCAAAGTACAATGTCATAAATCGGGTCTGAGAATTAAGCTCGACTAGCCGTTCAAAGTTATCGATAACCAACGGGTTTAAGACGCTACATCGAATGAGTTGTCGATATGAGAGATCCCACAAACGGTTTTTCAACGGGAGAATTCCCGCCAGTACCTCGAGACTCCCGTATGAGTCGACTGCATACAACCCAAGGCTATACGCAAGCAACGATACTGGACTCTCTCCAGCTTGATAAAGTGTATTTTCGCGGCTGAACGGAAACAGAAACATCCATACTCCATCACTGACAATATCGTTGTTTGGTACAGCCTTATAAGATCTGTTGGGTGAGCTCCCCACCAAGTCCCGGTCACTGTACGTAGAAAGTTGATTCTTTTTTGGCATTTTCGTTTCAGATACCTAATGTGACATCCCCAGGTACCTTTGGAATCGAACCAGACTCCGAGGTATTTGAATGTGAAGGCCTGAGCTATGGTTTGACCTATTAGTTGAAACTGTAGTTGTGCAGGTTCTCGCTTCCTGGAAAATACTACCAACTCAGTTTTCTCCGTGGAGAATTCGATACCCAGCTTTAGAGCCCATGTAGACAAAGTTTCTAAGGTAGTTTGTAATGGTCCTTGCAGGTCGGTAGACTTGAATCCTATAATAGACACCACGCCATCATCTGCAAGTTGCCTTAACGTGCAAGAATTTTCAAGACATTCATCGATGTCATTGACGTAAAAGTTATAAAGAAGGGGGCTGAGGCATGAGCCCTGGGGAAGGCCCATGTAACTAATTCGTGAGGTCGTCAAGTCTTCATGTGTAAAAACATGTGCTTTTCCGATAATAAGTTGTGCAAAAAATTGTTGAAAAGTGGGGAAAGATCATGCTTGTGCAGCTTCTCCGAGAGAATTTTTATGGAAACTGAATCAAAAGCCCCCTTTATGTCCAAGAATACTGATGCCATTTGCTTCTTGTGAGCGAATGCCATTTGAATTTCTGTAGAAAGTAGCGCAAGGCAATCGTTCGTTCCTTTGCCTTCACGGAAGTCAAATTGTGTATCTGAAAGCAAGCCACTTGTTTCCATCCATTCATCGAGACGAAACAGAATCATTTTTTCCAGCAGTTTCCGAATACAGGAAAGCATTGCAATCGGCCGATACGAGTTGTGGTTGGAGGCTGGTTGGTCCGGTTTCTGAATAGCGATAACCCTCACTTGTCTCCAGTCTTGAGGAACAAAGTTCTGTTCGACGAACTTGTTGAACAAGTTCAACAGACGTTTTTTCGCGATATCGGGAAGATTTTTAAGCAAATTGAATTTAATTTTATCACGCCCTGGGGCATTGTTGTTGCACGATAAGAGGGCAAGAGAAAACTCCGTCATCGTAAAGGGGGTATCGTTTTCAGTGTATCGAGAGGACGCGACGCGATAGGTATTCGATTCCCGAACAAAATCCGGGCAAACTTTCTTGGCGAAGTCAAATATCCAGCGATTTGAATATTCTACGGATTCGTTATTAGTGGTTGCATTTCTCATACGACAGGCTGTATTCCACAGAGTGGTCATCGATGTTTCCCTAGATAGGCCATTGACGAACCGACGCCAGTAACCTTTTTTTTTTTGCTTTAATCAGATTTTTCATGGTCTTTTCTAATGATGCATATTTTTCGTAGTCTTCGCGCTTGCCACTGTTCCCGAATTTTTTATACGCGGATGATTTTGTTTTATATATTTCCGAGCACTCTTTATCCCACCATGGGGTTGAAGGTCGCGTAGTGATTGTAGTTTTGGGTACTCGTTTGGTCTGGGCTTGAATCGCGGCGTTGAGGATCAAGTCAGCTAGGGATTTGTATTCTTCTTCAAGCGAATCTGGTTGTTTCGTTTCAAGAGCTTGGGATACCGCGGTCGAGTAGGAATTCCAGTCGATGTTTTTCGTGAGATCATATGTCATATCGACTGATGTCGGTGTTTGTGCACCAGTGGATATTGAAACCAAAATCGGCAAGTGATCACTACCGTGGGGATCAGGGATTACCTTCCACTTGCAATCTAGCTGTAGTGATGTCGAGCAAAGGGATAAGTCCAGCGCACTAGAGCGGGCTGGCGGTCTTGGATTGCGTGTCATTTCACCCGTATTTAAAATTGTCATATTGAAGTTGTCGCACAGATCATAAATTAACGAAGAACGGTTATCATCATATAGGCAGCCCCACCGCGTACCATGCGAGTTAAAGTCTCCTAAAACTAACCGCGGAGTGGGAAGAAGCTCCATGATGTCTGCAAGTCGTCGATGCCCTATCGAGACTCTGGGAGGTATGTAGATAGAAGCTATACAAAGATCTTTGCCTCTAATTCTGATTTGGCAAGCAACAACTTCAATGCCCGGGAACAAGGGGAGGTTAATTCGATAAAATGAATAGCACTTTTTGATCCCTAAAAGAACCCCTCCATAGGTGTCTCCTCGATCCAGGCGTATAATGTTGAAATTGTGGAAGTCAAAGTTTATATTTGAAGTGAGCCATGTTTCACACAATGAAAATACGTCGCAGTTACGCGAATTTATCAAAAATTTGAAAGAATCTAATTTTGGGATGATACTTCTGCAATTCCACTGGAGTATAGTGATCATATTCTCGATTTCTGTAGGTATTTCAGCCATCGATAGAAACGATCGCTGTAAGGAGGGGCCATTGTTCAGTCAACTGTTTTTAAAATGTTCTTACTGTTGGTAATAAAGCCGTTAGAATACTTTTAAGAGGATCAGTTATATTGAAGGCTGTTAATATCCAGTCCACGATATCAGAGAGTTTCAGTAATCCAACGTTTGTCGGGTTTTCTGGTTGTGTTTTGGGATCACTTGGGTTTTTCAGTGTCCCTGGAAGTGCTGGAAATTCCTGGTTGTAATTCGATTTTCGAAATCCAGGAGGTATTGGCTTCGGCTCTGTGACATTGTTGTTTTGGTTCCGTTTTAATATTTTAGTTTCTAGTATTTTAAGATCTTTGCGAGGAAGCTTAGGAGAGGACATAATTGGTCGTTTCCTGTTTGTTCCTAGCTGAACAGAAGAAGGTCCTTCGTCGGGGTCATTTGAAACATCAGCGTCAGTCGATAAAAAAGCGAATGGGTTGTCAGAGATATGTGGAGTAGCTCGTTTGAGGATTTCCGCGTAAGATCGTTTGGAATGCTCCTTCACGGTTCGCTTGAGCTTTTCCTCGCGTTGCTTATATTTAGAGCACTCAAAAAGAGCATGCGGATTCTCGCCACAGTAAATACACTTTTCGATTGACTTCCTGCAGGAGTCATCTCTGTGTCCCTCACCACATTTACCACATCGTGGTTTGTTACAACAGACTTGAGCCGTATGTCCCATCTGTTTGCAGTTTGAGCAGTGCATTACTTTCGGTACATACAACCGAACAGGTAGACGAACCCCTCCCACTACAACGTAATTCGGAAGTGCAGAACCGGCGAAGGTCACACGAAAAGAGTTTGATGGATGATACTTTCCATCTTGTGTCGATTTAGAGTGCAATTGCTTGCCCTCCAATATCTTCACTGGTTGAAGGTCGGGATTTTTGAAGCGGCCAATCCCATCCTTCAACAGATCTTCGACAGTTAAACTTTCTTCGCGGACCACACCGTCGATCTCCACCATCCGAGAAGGTACGTAGACGCGATATTCCCTCGTGAAAATCTCATTGGTAGCAATGTCGTTTGCTTGTTTTAGATCAGTCACGACAACGCGCAGTTTGTTCGGAGATACTTTGTCCATGTGTTTTACTGCCGAGTAGTGTTTAGTCAGATCTCGAGAAATATTGAGGACTCTGAGGGATTTAGCTATGGGCCGGAAGTATACCACCCACCGGCCATCCGATCCGTCATCCTGATAGACCTTGCGACGGATTGGTGGTTTTCCCAGAGGGGGAGCGGGGATATCCATTTCAGATGTATCACTATCAGGATATTCATCCAAACGTTCCTCATCTCTAGGTTTATCATCATCTTCCCCGAGGTTCCCCTCATCGGAAGACATATTTTCTGTGCAGGAGAAACAAAGTCTCCCACACTATCAAGGAAAATAGAAAAAATAGATAGGATAGTGAGAAGTAGGAAAAAAGTTGAAATATAAAATGAAAAAAACTACTTCACCGGTATGGTTTGTTGAGCTGATGGGTGAGTTGGTCCTTTGCTTGGATTATGTCTCTCGCGTGACCTTGATGATCCAGTCACTCACTGCTGGTGCCGATGCTATTGAAGCGACAGGTAGAAATGGTCGCAAGCAAGTGTGTATACCACTGTCTGCTGCCGGTGTTTATCACTCGATCAACCACTGGATCTAAGAGAACAAAAAAAATGTTTCCTCCAGCCCTTGCTAGGGAAACACCTTCGCACTCGAGGTTTTGTAATCGATACCGTCCCGATACGGAGCGAAAAAACAACAAGTGTATCGCGGACGACTGCTCGGATACGAATGACAAGATGCACTTGCTGAAGACGTCAAGTACGACAAGCAAGTGTTGATGTCCCGTTTGCTTTTTGGAAGGGGACCAATGTAGTTCACAGAAACCATTCGCCATGCTGCATTAGTCGCACGCAACTGCACCATTTCGGGCTGGACAGGGACAAAGGAGCTTTTAATTTCTTTACACGTCCCACAATTTTGAAGAAACGTTCTGACTTCTGATCCCATACGAGGCCAGTAATATCGTAGTTGCACCTCATGGATAAGTTTCTCGTATCCCAACTTTACAACTGCAACTCACAAGCAATTCTTCATGGGTACTTTTAATAATTTCTTGACGGTTCTCGGGTGCTGATATAAGTTTCCAACTGAACCATGAGTCACATTGGAACACTTTTCGAGACCACATATTTGATAAGTTTATCATTTTCGACTTCAAAATCGGCATAATCGTCTGGACTTTGAATTACCTTTGACTTCATGGAACAGTACCAGTCTGAGGTGGACAATACGGAAAAGGCTGCTACGGCCCAAGATAAAGCATGCGGAACGACATTGTCCTTGCCCTTCCGGTGCTCGATAGACATGTCGTAGAGTTACAGTTCTAAGCTCCAACTACTCAAACGAGAACTGGTTTCCATTTAGTTTTCAGTATCCAAGTAAATGCCGACGAATCAGTTACTAAACGAAAATGATAGCCTTCCAAGTACTCTCGGAAGTGTTCAACCGCCTATATAACTCCCAGACCTTCCTTTTCAGTGGCATGGTAATTCCTTTGGGGAGTGGTCAGTTTATGCGAAAAATATGCAACTACTTTCTCACCCTCAGGATACTTCTGAACCAGAACGGCAGCGACTGCAATATCACTAGCGTCCGTCCGTAGGATGAATTCTTTGGAGAAGTCTGGCGGGACCAAAACTGGAGTAGTGACATGAAATTTAATTTTTTAATTTCAAGGAACGCGATTTCTGCTTCGGAGTTCCAAACTATATTCTTGGATTTCGTTTTCAACAAATCGGTTAAAGGTGCTGTTACTTCACTAAACCGATCGATGAATCTGCGGTAATAACCGCACATATCCAGAAACCGACGAAGCTTCGTTACTGTGACCGGCCTCTCGTCCAAGTAAAGCCAACAACTTAAAGTCAAACCGTTCGGCAGGCCACTCAAAAGCAACTCAATTCACCGATTTGGACCAGAAAGAATAAAACAACACAACATATGTACCAAAATTGACACAAAAAATATTTTTTATGTATAATAATTACGACCGCGAAACAATATTACGGATAAAACCTCACCACTTCTACGAAAATCCGAATTTTGGAATTCCGGGAAAAAAAAAATTTTCGAAATCGAAAAATTTTTTTCGGTGTGTGTGTATTTTGAGCTGTGCGTAAAATGTAAGTAGAGGCTTTCTCAACTACTCGGGTTCTAATTTGCCCGGCTGACCCTTGGTTACAGGGCGGCCTAGATACCACCACCAAATATTTCGGATTCCGTACTCAAACAAAAGGTAAACAAAATAAATGATTAACTTTACCTTCCTTCACTCTCCCTCTCATTAGTTCCTCTAACTGGTAGTTCCTGGCAAGGTAGATCGGGACGATGGCAGCTTTTGTCCTTTCCTTTTAGCCAGGGAGGTGAGCTTGAGTCCTTTGTTGGAACCTCCCTTGCGACGGTGGCGAAATATCGCCGGATCGATGTACTCCCCGTAACTAACTTTCTAGGGGAACCTTTTCGACCCTGCTTCGTTTTCCTTGGCTATTAGCTGTGAAGGAGAGCCCGGCTTATTCTACTGATCCTTCACAGCGAGATCGGCCGGTTCAATGGCCCCTTTACACTTAGCCGGGGACGAGTCCCACTTTGGCGAGCCATCACCGCACACTTTCACAATTCGCAACCACGAACCGACACTTTTGACGGATATTATCTTGCCGTCGCACACGCGCACTTCGCGAATTCGCTATTGGGGTGGAGAACTATCGCACTCTCACGAACGACGTCTGATCTTCACCGTGGTTGAATTTTTTCTCTGGGGTTCGATGTCAACAGACCACTCTCCCAACTGTCATAAATCGGTGGTTTTTCAGCACAGGGAGAGTTTCAACCTAACTAAGCCCTATGTTATTTATTTACAATTACTCTACAAAATTTACTACACCTACAAAATCGTTCACACAAGAAGTAAACAAAAATTACAGGAAAATGTGAACGATCATTGGAAACAGTGGTGAGTATGACATTGCGTAACATTATACACTGTGATGAATGTGCACAAAATCATGTGATTCTCCACCCAGTGCTAAATTGTTACCCCGATGGGTTACATACTATACAACTGCATCGATATAAAAGTGGAGCTTTTGAGATAAACTAAGCGCCGAATCCCAGCCGAGCACCGAAACGAACCGAAAGCCTACCAGTGGAAGTTGTCAGTCGTCATGGGAGCGCTGCTCAGTTAAATTGTCCGGAATTAAAGCCGGATTTCATTGTGTATTCCAAATTGATTCCGTACGAAATGGATTGATTCATCTTTGGAATCCAATTGGAAAACACAATGAATTCCTAGTCGAGCCGAGAGCCAACTCAATTCTGTCTAAATGAAAATCCTGTTGGTCGGCACTTTTCAGTCCCACAGATCATCATTAAGAAGTAATTGAATTTTCTCCATTTCCTACCAAAAGCGTCAGATTCATCAAAATGAAAGTTGAAAAAGTTTGCGCCATCACTAACATACTCAATTACAACGGTAACGCTCTCTCCCAATGCGAAAATGAAGGGGTGATGGAGAACATATCTTTATACTAGTATGGGTGTCGTTTCGAAATATACCTTGCGAAACAGGGTTGCCACATATACAGTTTAATCTTAATTTTATATTTGAAAAATACAGATTCAAATGTTGCGAATAGAAAGAATTCCTTAACACCGCTAAAAATCCACATGTGTATAAAACGTGTTTGGAGTGACCGGAATTCAAAATCCGGTTTTGATTGAAAGCCTACATGGTATGTTTATGCTAAATTTTCCTATCATTTCTCTTAATGTTGTTATTTATTATAACGGTTTGTTTACTTATCTTGAACATATTTCTGATGTTATTTGTTTTACAAGCAAGTTTTAATATTGATTAAATAATAACAATCATAAGGTATTATTGTTGGTTATTCTATATTTTGAATTCGTGCCAGATTTTTCAATACTCTTTATGAAGTTCTAGTGATGAATAAGGGATAGCGGAGTTTAAGTTCTGAATATATTCCCTTAATTCCCCATCTTGTTGGTCATTTTTAATCCGCGCTGAATAAACGATATTTCGAATAGTTGATTTCATTATATGAATATTTTATATTTTATAATATTCATTAAAACAAAAAAAATATTATAATTATTTTTGTTATTATAATTTTATTATTTCATTATTATTATTATTATTGTTATTATTATTATTATTATTATTATTATTATTATTATTATTATTATTATTATTATTATTATTATTATTATTATTATTATTATTATTATTATTATTATTATTATTATTATTATTATTATTATTATTATTATTATTATTATTATTATTATTATTATTATTATTATTATTATTATTATTATTATTATTATTATTATTATTATTATTATTATTATTATTATTATTATTATTATTATTATTATTATTATTATTATTATTATTATTATTATTATTATTATTATTATTATTATTATTATTATTGTTATTATTATTATTATTATTATTATTATTATTATTATTATTATTATTATTATTATTATTATTATTATTATTATTATTATTATTATTATTATTATTATTATTATTATTATTATTATTATTATTATTATTATTATTATTATTATTATTATTATTATTATTATTATTATTATTATTATTATTATTATTATTATTATTATTATTATTATTATTATTATTATTATTATTATTATTATTATTATTATTATTATTATTATTATTATTATTATTATTATTATTATTATTATTATTATTATTATTATTATTATTATTATTATTATTATTATTATTATTATTATTATTATTATTATTATTATTATTATTATTATTATTATTATTATTATTATTATTATTATTATTATTATTATTATTATTATTATTATTATTATTATTATTATTATTATTATTATTATTATTATTATTATTATTATTATTATTATTATTATTATTATTATTATTATTATTATTATTATTATTATTATTATTATTATTATTATTATTATTATTATTATTATTATTATTATTATTATTATTATTATTATTATTATTATTATTATTATTATTATTATTATTATTATTATTATTATTATTATTATTATAATTATTATTATTATTATTATTATTATTATTATTATTATTATTATTATTATTATTATTATTATTATTATTATTATTATTATTATTATTATTATTATTATTATTATTATTATTATTATTATTATTATTATTATTATTATTATTATTATTATTATTATTATTATTATTATTATTATTATTATTATTATTATTATTATTATTATTATTATTATTATTATTATTATTATTATTATTATTATTATTATTATTATTATTATTATTATTATTATTATTATTATTATTATTATTATTATTATTATTATTATTATTATTATTATTATTATTATTATTATTATTATTATTATTATTATTATTATTATTATTATTATTATTATTATTATTATTATTATTATTATTATTATTATTACATTTGTTTTCTTACTAGTTTCATCATTTTTATTATTGTTATTTAAATTATTAGTGCATAACAAAGATCGTCGAAACGTGTCAGAACAGCCATTGTAATTTTCTCTTACTTAAATTTCGAGAAGAATCAGATACTTCGTACTTAAGAGTTTTTAAAATAAATAAACTACAATTTTTTTGTTCCTAGCCTATATTAGAAAATTCAAAAGGATTTTTTTTCAAGTTAGTTGTTTAATATAATCAATCTGTACTTTCGTGTACGTGCATCGTTTCAAATTCTAGTAGTGAATAAGGGCTTGCACAATTCACACAATCAATCAATTAACTAACGGAAGCGTGTCAACTTTTATCTTATACACGACATCCAGTTATGTCTCTGACATTACCTACCCTCCTTTTTCTACTTTCGTTTTGAAGAATCCGATGGTTTTGATAAGAAATGGAGAAAATTTAAATACTGATCTGTTAGACTGAAAAGTTCCTTGAATTGCCATGACTAGGGGATCTGCATTTAGACAGAACTGAGATGGCTCTTGGCGTTGATAAACTCGTCCGAAATTTGAATCGGAGTTCATTGTGATTTCCAATTGGATTCCAAATAAGATGAAACAATTGTCCCAGAAGGAATTTTTCATTTGAATTTTCAAACACAGCGCTCCCATAAAGCTCTTACGACTTTCACTGCTGCACATTGGGATCGCAAATCGCTGTTAAAAAGTGTTCTCTCAATGAAATCCCTTTACACCATTCTACTGCTCACTTCATTCTAATTGGATTAGCAGGCTTTTGATGTGGGTTTGCTATATGTCCTGCTGCGACAGTTCTTCGGCTCAATTCTTCTGCCCTGCGAAAAACCTATTTCGAAATGATTCAAAATTTAAAGATGATTAAAATGCTTCACAATCAATAATAAAATACTCGGATAAATTCCATAGTAAGAATATATTTGGTTTTATTTACGACTTTAGGGTTTTTCAGAAGTAAAAAGCCCCATTTTTATCGAGAATGCATAAATAAAATAAGAATCATAATTAATAAAAACTTTTTTTTGTGATTTATAGTCATTTTTATATAAATGAGCTACTTTGCGTCAATCGTATACCTGTTCCCTCATATTTTGAATTCTGAAATTTATTTGATGCAACGGTAGAACATCAAAATTTTTTTATGCCAAATGTGCCAAAATTTCCTGAAACTTCGAACTCTAAAATTTTATAAATAATTATTTTTGAATCGAATCTGGAACATAGAACAATTTTATGATTTCCGAAAAGAACATTTTATTGTCTTAGAATTAAAAACTTCGGGATCTAAAATTTCAAAAAAAATTCAAATATATTTTTTTTAAACCAGGCTCTAGAATGCCAACTGTAATAGAATTGCTAGAAACATCGAGATTTAGTGCCATCTCTAAAATAATTTAAAAAAACCGACAATGAAACTTGAGATTTCCGAAATCGATTATTATTATTATTATTATTATTATTATTATTTTTATTATTATTATTACATTTGTTTTCTTACTAGTTTCATCATTTTTATTATTGTTATTTAAATTATTAGTGCATAACAAAGATCGTCGAAACATGTCAGAACAGCCATTGTTATTTTCTCTTACTGAAATTTCGAGAAGAATCAGATACTTCGTACTTAAGAGTTTTCAAAATAAATAAACTACAATTTTTTTGTTCCTAGCCTATATTAGAAAATTCAAAAGGATTTTTTTCAAGTTAGTTGTTTAATATAATCAATCTGTACTTTCGTGTACGTGCATCGTTTCAAATTCTAGTAGTGAATAAGGGCTTGCACAATTCACACAATCAATCAATTAACTAACGGAAGTGTGAAGGAAGCGTGTCAACTTTTATTTATACACGACATCCAGTTATGTCTCTGACATTACCTACCCTCCTTTTTCTACTTTCGTTTTGAAGAATCCGATGGTTTTGATAAGAAATGGAGAAAATTTAAATACTGATCTGTTAGACTGAAAAGTTCCTTGAATTGCTATGACAAGGGGATCTGCATTTAGACAGAATTGAGATGGCTCTTGGCGTTGATAAACTTGTCCGAAATTATAGTCATTTTTATGTAAATGAGCTACTTTGCGTCAATCGTATACCTGTTCCCTCATATTTTGAATTCTGAAATTTATTTGATGCAACACGCTTAGAAAAAGTTACTCAGAGTTTGAGTACTGGTTACTCATTTTCAAATGATACATGGAAACGTCAAAAATTGAGTAGTTATCATCGATGATATTGAGTAACTCCTACTCTAAATTTGAGTTTAACGCAAGAACTCGTTTTTTTGTTACTATTCGCAAGATCAGTCTAAAAGTTGTAATAACCATTTGTAGCAACAGGTTGTATTTTTTGTTAGTGAGATTGCGTATTTCGAGGGTGAGTCGCTTAACACAAACGGTGTTGTGTCTGCAAAAACCGGAATGATAAACTCCGTGTTGTTCTTTAGAATGGAAACGAATATGCTCAAATGTCATTTATGAGGAATAAGTGTATGATTGGTGCCTGAGCATAACTGACATGTATGTTGATTTGCGATTGACACATTACTCCAAGCGACCACCACTTGATATAGTATTGAGTTCAATTACTTAATATTTTAATACAATACACTCAGAAAAGGAGCAAATTTTCTTCAAATTTGGTATATGTGAAATAAAATTTCACTCAAAATTTGAGTGATAGTTACTCTATTTTTGGTACATGTACAA
The DNA here is from genome assembly GCF_030247185.1 of Malaya genurostris. Lineage (NCBI taxonomy): Eukaryota > Metazoa > Arthropoda > Insecta > Diptera > Culicidae > Malaya > Malaya genurostris. The sequence goes on along the minus strand of NC_080572.1, from coordinate 143,774,260 downwards.
ATTAAGTATTACTCAGTAAATGAGTAGATTTTACCCAAATATCGTTTCCAGTGGAAGAACTCAAATTTGAGTAACTTCGGAGTTACTCTAAATTAGAGTTGTTCCACTTTTTCTGTAGATGAGTTAGATCTTACTCATTTTTGAGTAACTATTTTTAAGCGTGAACGGTAGAACATCAAAATTTTTTTATGCCTAATGTGCCAAAATTTCCTGAAACTTCGAAATCTAAAATTTTATAAATAATTATTTTTGAATCGAATCTGGAACATAGAACAATTTTATGATTTCCGAAAAGAACATTTTATTGTCTTAGAGTCTTAGAATTAAAAACTCCGGGATCTAAAATTTCAAAAAAAAATCAAATATATTTTTTTATACAAGGCTCTAGAATGCCAACTGTAATAGAATTGCTAGAAACATCGAGATCTAGTGCCATCTCTAAAATAAATTAAAAAAACCGACAATGAAAGTTGAGATTTCCGAAATCGAAATATTTTTTTATGGCGAACGTCTTAGAATTTTTGTTTATTTTGTTTATTTTTGTTTATTTTTGTTTATTTTTTGGGAGCAGGGAAAATTCCGATGGAGATGAAATTTGGCAATCTCTCTCTCCAGCAGGCATAAAACCTCCTCATCTTTCGTATCAACAGATTACAATGATCAAACAGATACAATAAGGCTTAACACTGACAATAAAAACTAATAATTAAAATAAAACCTATAACCTAGTTGATGACACCAAGCACTACAGGGCAGCAATAGTGTTCTTACACTGAAATGAAAATCTTATTTATATTCATTAGATTTGTCATATGAATCATATGCAGAATATACTTCATAGAAATTATATGGAAACTTATAATCTTTATTTAATGTGTACGTCAAATCTATATGGACGTTATCATAATGAAAGTTATAAAAATATCCCATATAATTTATATGGGAATCCGATGGAAGTCGTGAATCGTACTGCTTGAAGCTGAAGAAATAGTTGTGTCCTCGATATTCATCAACTGCTCCAGACCATTTTTTTCAGGAAGTTCCGCATCTCAATGTAATTTTAAATTGCTGACAAGACAGCTCATCCAACTTCGTTCAAGGATATGCGTTAACGGACCATGAACTATATATCGGGTACATTTCATTACTCTATCTGTTTAGTAAGATTCATTTTTATTTTCAGTCTCGGGATCTCACTTCTCTTTCGCAAATATCATGAGGTGCTCCCTTACCGAACGGAATACTAGTAGTAGTTGGCGATTATCTACTACCATTGAAAGTTATATATATATATATATATATATATATATATATATATATATATATATATATATATATATATATATATATATATATATATATATATATAATATATATATATATATATATATATATATATATATATATATATATATATATATATATATATATATATATATAAATTTTATAAAACTAGTCATATGGTATATATGAACCTATCTAAATAAAATCGAAGTGAATATAATATGCGCTTCATAAATTGTTCCAATGTATGTTGTGCGGATATCTAGTAATGGTTATAAGACGCGCCAATAAATTTGACTCAGACTGGAAATTTCATTCGTTATATGGAAATCCTGTAAAAATAACGTTAAGAAGAGTTTTATGTTTCATAAGATTAACTCATATATTTGACATGATGTTGAACACATCTTGTAACTATTATTGGAAATGCTAGTAGTGCAAAATCATTAGAATATCATATAATGTGAAAAAGAAAATTTAGCTCAGTGTACTTCAACTGGTGGAGAAAAAGGGATAGGTAAATGGTGGATGAAGGTAGGTGGAGGGGGTGGAAAGTAAGCGTGGTCGAACAACGGGGTTAGAATCGGCATGTAGATCTAATTAGTGATCGAAAAGATGGTGGAAGACGGAGAGAAAGACGGAGAGAAAGACGGGGTTAGAATTGGCAAGTAGATCTAATTAGTGATCGAAAAGATGGTGGAAGACGGAGGAAAAAGGAAGTGCGAGCGGGTTAGTATTTGCAAGCGAATCTGATTAGTTTCTATAGAAATACAGAAGACGAAGAAAATGAGAAAGGAAGCGAAAGGGTTAGTATCATCGAGCGAATCTGATAAGTTTCCAACGGTGATGGGAGAAATTTTTGTATTTTTGTTCAACCATCACTAGGTTGAACAAAAATACAAACGGTTACAGACAAATCCTGATCCAAAGTTAATCTGACAAGTGGCAATGAAACTATCGTTTGATCATATTTCGGGATAGATGAAAGTCGAAAACATTGGAGCAGCTATTGAATGTCCTGCACATACTGGAAAATGGTTCATTGTAACCATACTTTGTTCGTACAATGGGTTAACTCAAGAAACGATGAGAGCGTAGATTACGTCGATGAATGTTCAGATTAATCAATTGCAGAAGTTCGGGACAATCGATACGTGATTGTAATAAATCAGCAACAGAAACGGCTTTGGAGACATTCCTACGAACAGATAGCAGATCCAGGTCAATAAGCTTACAACGATCTTTGTAGCTAGGAAGATTGGTGGGATCCCTCCAAAGTAAATTGCGCAGAGCGAATCTAACAAATTTACGCTGGATAGTTTCGATGCGTGCAATATCGATTTGATAGTGAGGTGCCCAGACAACAGCTGCATATTCTAGCGTCGAACGAATAAGAGCACAATATAATGCCTTAATACAGTATACATTAGTAAAGCTCTTGGTAACACGAAAGACGAAACCCAAGAGCTTGGAGGTCTTCGAAATCACATAATCGATGTGACTTTTAAAGTCCAGCTTGGAATCAAGAATGATACCCAAATCTGTCCCGGAAGATTCACGTTTCAGTATATTGTGCAAGATGCTATAGTCCTAGGTAATCAGTGAGCGTTTACGAGTAAACGACAAAACGGAACACTTCGAGGCATTCAAAACCATTCTATTATCCTGACACCAGTTTGTGAATAAGTCTAACTGTGACTGCAAATATATAGTGTCTTCTTGACATTTAACTAAATAAAATAGCTTGAAGTCGTCTGCGAAGGATAGTATGTGGCATTTCAATATGAAGTTGAGATCATTGAGGTAGAGTAAAAATAAGAATGGACCTAAGTGACTGCCTTGAGGGACTCCAGAGTTGAAAGCAAAATGCACTGTAATGAAGTCTCCGATCTTCACAGACATTTCGCGACCAATTAGATACGACTCGAGCCAATTTAGCAACGATCCACTGAAACCAAGTCTATTGTTTCATTTATTTCGTTTATTTTATTATCTATACTTCTATTTGGTGGTTTATTTTGTCAAAGGCTGCAGAGAAATCAGTGTAGATTGCATCAACCTGTAGGCGTGCTTGTAGAGATCGAACTATAAAAGAAGTGTAGCAGTTGATCGTTTCGGCATGAATCCGTGCTGAGTTTCTGAAATGTATTTGCTGCTGTTGTGTTTCAAGAAATCCAGAACTATAGTTTCAAATAATTTAGATACGGCACATAGTGCAGCTATACCACGATAATTGGATACATCGGCTTTATTTCCCTTCTTGAAAACTGGGAAAATAAATGATTTTTTCCAAATATTTGGAAATGTTCCTGATCTAAGAGAAATATTGAACAACATCGACAGTGGAATAAGAAGACTCTTTGAGCACTTTTTAATACTAATGAAGGAATACCATCCGGTCCAGCTTTGGAAGATGATTTCATCTTAATACACGCTTTTTCAATCATAGCAGTTGTTATGAAAGGGTGACAACTAGTTGTAGAGCGGCTAGGAACATTGATGATAGCTTTGCCGATCTGATCACTCGAAAGAATTTCATTGGAGAATACACTGCTGAAATGTCGTTGAAATAAGTAGCAAATCTCAGATATCGCCGATGATTCAACGTCATCAAGAAACATCTGATCGGGTAGTCCTGATTCTTTCCTTTGTTCGTTCACGTGGTTCCAAAGTCTTTTAGGGTTGATTTTTAGATTATTTTGTACTCGAAGGAGGTGAGCATCGTATAACATTCTGTTCAGTCGTTTATAGCGGTTGTTAAGGTAGATATAGTGATATCGCAATTGAAGCGAAGGCCGTTTGAATAATTTTCTTAGCGCATTTACTACGTTTCAATGTCAGATTTGCCCATGGGGCAAATGGTTCACGACGAATTTTTTGTTGGTATAAATTGATCGATGGAGTACGAGATTACATGAGACCATAACATAGCAGCAGAGTTGCAGTCACCACTTGAAAATATGTTTTTCCAGTTCAACGACAGCAGAAACTGGTTCATAGCATCGAAGTTTCCATTTTTGAAATCGTAGTATGTCGCTTCGGAAACGGTATTGAAAACAACGGGCGTGTCTTCTGGTATAGTGATTTGAAGGGGAGGATGATTACGACAAGTTTTAACTAGTGGAGAAGGTGCAACGGTTATGGAACATTTATCCAATAATTCATAACTGATAAAACATAGGTCCAGAAGCCAATTGTTGCTGTTGTAGTTATCGTTCAGTTGAACTAACCCGGCAGTATTGTAATCGTCCAGGAGTCGTGATGTAATATTCGTTTTGGAAGAAGATGTAGCATCCGGGTGTAGATATTTACAAGAGCCGTGAATCCATTTAATGCCTGGTTGAATAAAGTCTCCCAAAATAACGATTTTGTCGTTTAAACTCATTCGATCGCTTATCGACAAAAGTAAACATAAGTGTTGTTCAATCATGTCAGAATCATTCACGCGATCAGGTGGAAAGTAAAGCACACACATGTTTAACATATGATGTGAGAACAAAAGAGCAATCCAAACTTGCTCAACATTGCCACAGTTTGAAAAAGTTATCAAGCGCGAATTGAATTCGGAACGACAGGCAATCAAAATACCTCCGCCGCTCGTTTTGCAACTGTTAGTTTCGTTACGTCTGCTTGGTTAACGTGTTATCATTCAACCAGGTTTCAGTGAAAGCATAAATATCGTAAGCAGCATCGGAACTGGCGAGATAGTAGTCAACAAGAGAGCGATTCATTCCACCAACATTGTGGTAGTAGATATTCAAACCAGTGTCTCTGCTACTGTCTGATACGGTGTCGGTTATTGTGAGTAGATCGATGGTGTGCGGGGGGCGATTTGATGAAGAAGAACTGGTGTGGTTTGCCGAATGAGACGAGGAGCGGGGGGAAGCAGTCGAGGTGATTGAACTTGCATGCTGGTCGTATGATAGTTTTGCGATCGTTTGGGTAGGGGCCGAGAGGAACACGGTCGGTGAAGGGGTAACGATTGTACAGTTGATTCTGCTCTCCTTTCGGATTTGCGCTCTAAAAAAGCGGTTATTGTCACTCCATTTGTCCAGAAATTAGAAGATGTGATAAGTTGCTCAAAAGCTTTCGGAATACTTAATTTAAACGAAATAAACGATAGTGGCCTATCCTGGTGCTGACTAACAAGCTTGAAGCACAAAATGTCGCTACGGTTGCAAGTAGTTCGATTTTGAATATAGCTAATAATATTCTCTTGGGCTATGCGTAACTTTAGAATTTATCTGTCCCTGACTTGTAGGAGCTATATGGAACTGAATGGGGCCTACATATGAATTGTTTGAGATAACAGATATGGGTCTGGAACCACTAGATGATACCGTAGTGCTTGTAGCATAGGAATTTGTGTAATCCGATTGCGATGAGATGAATCGGTGTCGTGGAATAGTATTCATATGCGACTTAGGTTCGGCGAGTCCATGGCCATGGAATGTACTCACTGTGTTAATGGTGCTTGCTGAATTTCTACTGGTCACAGAGGCGATATCGGTTGGCGGTGGTTGTGGAATTAAATTGACAGTGCTTGTAGTGGGCTGTGCTGGAGCGTTGGTACGATCATATGTAGGGTTGGTAGATATGGAAGTGATGCTTGGCGGTGACAATAAGACGGTTTTAGCGCTGCAGGTAGCGATATGTGCTGGATGTACTATTGTAGCAGCGAATGATGGCGACGGTAGATCAGTATTGATGTTTTCAATATTCATAGTAGTAGCTGCTGGCATTGGTGTTGTTGTCAAAGTAGCAGTTTTATCAGTGGAGAAAGTTATCAGATTAGCCGAATGATTGTTTATATTCGGATCTGAAACGAGTGGAGTTATAGTATTTGAAGTAGAAAGGTTTGAAATTGGAACGTCGACTCTCGGATTTTTTTCAGGTTGCGATAGCGATGGTCTGCTGATACTGCTAGTTCGAGGCCGTTTATTTGTATCTTCCATTATAGATTCAAAAAGATTGGTTAGGTTAAGCTGTAGGTCATCCAGACATTCGAAAAAAGGAGTGCTATCGTAGTACGATGGAGAATCAATTGTATAGTTTAATCGGACAACTCGTTGCGATTGGAAACTTCCCGGCACGGTGTGCATAACCAAAAAATTCCAGCACGTTCTTGAATGGATTTAGCTAGCGAGTTGTTTAAATTGATGCACTTGCCGTGGAAACTTTTAAAGCAGAAACGCAAACTATTTTGGTACTTCGGGTACTAGAAGAACTAAAACAAACGACGGCATCACATTTGTTCTTCACCATTGTGTTGGTGCGGTGTACGGTAGATGTCAAATAAATACTCGCTCGAGTTTGTGAGTGGTAGCAACCTTAACAAGCGTAACAAGAACTGCTGTCTTGTGAGTTACCAATGAATAATTTATTCAACAATATCGCACTATATGTCCAGCAAATCGGAAGAAATATGACTCGAATGAAAACAGGCGTTAGCACACTGAACGCAGCGGAAAAACTGGAAGTTTGCGGTAATTTAACACTATTATTAGGCTTATAACACTAGAGCGAAAAATTGCAACTTCTATCAACTCGAAATACACTGAACCAAGAATTGCCTTAAACTTAGAGATCTACTGTGATTTCAAAAACTTTGTACATAGCATTAAACAAAACAAGGAATAGTTCTTTGGGTTGTTTGAACTTTTGACGTAGGACTACACATCTATTGTCAAAATCACTGTTAGTTTCTGTTTTGAACATTTAGGAAGCAGTTATCTGTTGAGTTCTTCATATCCTTATTAGTATTACAAGGTCCAATCGATAGGGCGCTGGCCTTACAAGCCAGTTGTCGTATGTAAAGTAAGACGTATTCACGTCAAAACATCAGTCTGTTTGGAAAAATGTATCAAACAAACTGATATTTTTTTAAATTTTCGTTCAACAACAGCGAGAAAACAGCTTTTGCGTTTTGCAACAATGGCCTTTTTCCTAATATTTTAAATTGCCTATTAAATCTTTCGGACCATCGCCGAGCATGTTTAGTTCTAGCCTAAGGTCTCAATTCCATGCAAGATATTTACACATTTCATACTTTACTTACCTCCTCCACGAAAGCTTGACGAATACCCAATATTTCCCGTTCCTGCTACTCGGCCAACTGCCATTCTTTGTTTGAATCAGTTTGAATAATATTTTAATACCTAATAAGAGAAAAACGGCTGAATAAATGACACTTGAATAAAACAAGAGCATAATAAAACGAGAATCAGTCGGTGTTGAAAAGTCGTTTACACCGCAAGAGGAATAGCTCTTGGCTCCTGGAAAATTGTACAACTTGTTACGGTTTTCTTTTCTTTTCGCGCACGAAGAACAAATGAGTGAACACTTCAACTTATATTTTATTTCTTAATCTCAAAACTACATACAATTGTGTCATGTTTTTCACGAGATTTTTAACTTATGTTATATATACACATTTTTTATCTCTTGGTACGATTTTCCCCTCTCGCATGTGGTTCTCTTCATTCTTCTGTAAATAAAGGTTAAAACACTACAAATGATTAGGAATCTGACACTCTTTCTTTATACTTAGGAAACTGACACTCTTTCTTTATACTTCCGAATATCAATTAGTTGATCGATTGTGTGAATTGTACAAGCTTTCCCCCTTTCCACTACTAGAATTTGAAACGATACACCTAAACTAAAAAACAGATTAGTAACATTAAACATTCTGACACACAATTAAATATTACGAAATAACCAGTATAGTTGTTTATGATACAATAATGGTGGTTCTGAAAAGAACATATTGTGAAGGCGCTCGTGACAGATAGTGACGAGTCGAGTTCGAATTCCGAAGGATACCGCTGACTTCCGTCGTCTATTTCCAGGCGGACCTGTTGTTCGTGGGTGCGATTTTGAACAGTGTTGCGAATTTTGCACTGTGAAAATTGCACAAAGCTAATCAAATTATCCTAGATTTGCACTACACTGATGGTTTTAATTTCCGATTTTGCCATTTTTGGAGCCATTAGGGCTGATTTTGAATGTTTCCCATAGTTGTCCGTTTTCCGTTGCATTTTGCTCCAATGCAAACGACCTGCAGCAAAGAAAACTGAGTCTATGACCTGTGCGTTTGTGCGCAAAAGGTCTGCACTTTCATTGCCATTTGCTCCTTCTGTCGATCGAAGTCCAAATGAGCACGACCTGAGTGTTTGAGGCTTTCTACTTGGTTTGTTCTTTTTGATGTTGGTGGGAGAACCTCACTGCTAGGAAAAATGAACGAATTCCTATCACAGTTTACCTTTAGTTCTCGTCCAATAGATAATCGTGTCGTAGACTTTATACTTCTATTGAAGCACCTTCGAGTTTACTCAACCGTCGTTGTCGAAAGTCGTTCACAGAATGATCTTTCCCTCCATACCTAGCGTCGTCTCCGTATCGATTTCCACCTTTTCTTCTTTTTCTTTTTTTTTTTTTGATCATACCTGCTCATTTCATTCCTCCCATTTGTTCCTATGATCATACCTGTTCATTTCACCCCTTCGGAATTCTTGGTACACACAACTCAATTTCATACTATTATTTCTAATGTTATTTTCTATGACACAGCCATCGTTTGAAGTGTATTGTTATTGAAACCAAACTTTTCACATATTATTTCGAATTTATTTCGTGGACCTATTTGCTAAAATTTAACTTAATTTTATTCAATTTTGCCAGTGAGTGTAGCACAGTTATTATTATGATTTTTTTGTTTAGTGTACATATTCCAAAAAAGAAAACCATTCACATCTTTTTTTTTTTCTTGCTGTCTTTTTGACAGCTGAGACCGCTTACGGTCCATCTCGCTAAGTAATTATTATTTTTGTGGTAAGTTCAGTTAATATATAGGCTGATTCACTACATCCTTTCCCTGCTCTACTCTCTTTCGAGTAGTGTAAATAATTATTTGTGTAATTTTAGGATCAACTATAAATATGAGAAAAGAGAAAAAAACTAAGAAAGCGATTTATTTTTGAATTTTATTTAAAAAAAATAACGGCGTTTCTATATAAAAATTAATTTTCTCAAAGCTATGCGAAACAGTTTCCGTTGAAAAGATTAGTGAAACACACGGTACACATAATCATCGTTAAATCTTGCAGGACGTTTTATTGTGTGCCGACTACGAAGTGATGGATTGCTATCCTCTGAAGCGATGCTATTATACGTTTGATTATGCGATTTCTCGCTGATTTCACTTCCAGCTTCTCCAAAAGTAGGATCTTTTTTGATTTCTTGTACATTTCTTGCATATTGTATTCCCGTTTTACTCATCACTACTATTTTTGATCCTTGTCTAGCCACTACTCTAAAGCGCTCCGACGAGTATGTTGTATCAGTTTTAGATTTTTTTTGATGAGCAAGCAAAACTATGTCACCAACTTTGATATCGGATAGTTCAGCCCCCCGTGCCGAATCAGCATATATCTTACTGGAGAGCTTGGTTTCTGCATCTCTGTCTTCAATTTCTTCTCTGTCTAATTTCTCATTCGATGACCTCCAGAGACTAGGAAATGTGCCACGATACTTCCAACCTACTAATAATTCGAAAGGTGTTACTGCAAGCCGAGAGTGAGGAATCAGTGTATTGTGACGGTGGATGTATTCTTGAAGTGCATAACGCCAATTTCTACCGTCCAGTTTAGCTGCAGCTAATGCTTTGACGATTCCCTGGTTTTGTCTTTCAACAGCACCATTAGATTGAGGGCTGAGAGGTATAGATTTTCTAATTTCAATTCCTTTATTTTTCCAGAATTCAATAAACACTGCGCTTTGAAACGGTGGACCATTGTCGCTTTGTATTATGATAGGAAGTCCCCAGATTTGGAAAACCTCACACAATGCAAGATTTGTACTCTCTGCGTCCAACGATTTCATTTCGACTACATAAATGTATCGGGAATAGGTGTCCACTACAACCAAGAATTCACCTGTTCCGAAGTTGGGAACCGACAAGAAGTCGATCTGTAGGATCTCCCAAGGACCACTGGGTAGTTCTCTCGATGTAAGTGGTACCGGAGGGTTGCGTCTGGACAAAAGAACACATGTTTCACAATTCTTGACGAAACGTGAAATTTCAGCAGACATTTTAGGCCACCAAAAAAATTGGCGCATTATGCGTTTCATTGTATTTTCGCCAGTGTGGCCTCCATGAGCAGATTCGAGAGCTTTTCTGCGAATAGAACGTGGTTCATCCTTGAACACTAAAAATCCAAGACAGTGCAACTTCTTTTTATGAGCTTCATATGCTCGAGTTTCCGGTGACCATTTATTCTTCTGTAGCGACTCTCTTACTAATTGTAACTCTTCATCTATTTCTGACATACTTTCTATTTCAGCCCATGTAATTTCCATACATCCTGTATCCAGGGCATATAAAAAGTGTTTTTCTTCGTCATCATCAAACGATACGCTCTCTTGTGTCTGTGGTATAAGTCTGGATAATGCGTCTGCTACATTTTCGTTGCCTGGTATGAGCCGAATAGTAAAGTCATACTGCTGTAATCTCAAAGCCCAACCTTCAGCACGCGTCACTGCCCTTCTTCCCATTCGATGGTTGGTGTTGAATATGAACTGATTAGCCGCTGCATCCGTGCGAATTACGAAGGATGCAGATAACAAATAATAGCTAAATCTCTCCACTCCCCACACAACAGCTAGTGCTTCCTTCTGCGTATGTGGATAACGTTGTTCGGTTGGAGAAAGAACTTTTGATGCGCAAGCTATGATCCGCGGTTGTTCATTGACACTATATTGTGTTAGTACCGCTCCAAGTCCGGTGGGTGATGCATCAACAAAAAGCTCGATACGATCAGACGGATTGTAGAATCCTAAACGTTTAATCGTCTTTAACGCTTCGTTCTTGAAATAGAGGAATTCGCTTTCTTCGTTTTCAGTCCAATAAAATTTTTCTGAAGCAGCTAATGCTCTTAAATATTCTGTTTTGGTTGCACGGTGAATGATGAATTTGTCCACAAACGTAATCAAGCCCAGGAAGCTTTTGACTTCGGAACAGTTGAGCGGAGTCCGGAATTGTTTTATTGCAGCAATTTTTTCTTCTTCTATCATCCATCCCTGATGTGTTAATGTGAAACCCAGAAAATTTACAGTTTGTCTACCGAAGACGCATTTGCTATCATTCAGTTTAACGTTGTGATTTTCAAGACATTGTAACACTGCTGCTAAATTTTTGTCATGTTCCTCTTTTGTAGATCCGTACACAAGGATATCATCCAGGTAATTCCTGCATCCTTTACATCCACCTAATATTTTCCTTTGCAGAGTCTCTTGGAATAAATCAGGTGCATTACAAAGCCCAAACGGCAGGCGTACACATCGGAACATGCCAAATTCCGTGAAGAAGTTGGTTAAATGCCTCGAACCCTCATCTAATTCGATGTGGAAAAATGCACTGGATATATCAATAGTGGAAAACCATGTGGCTCCATTCAATTCAGCCAAAATCTGTTCTAACGTTGGCATAGAAAAGGGGGTCCGATAAATATATCTATTAGGGCCCCTTAGATCAATGACCAATCTGATGTCTTATTTTCCTTTAGGAACCACCAACATGGAAGAACAAAATGACGTATTCATTCCCTCTGTTACTGGCTCAATTATATTTGCCCTTATCAGTTCTTGGATCCGATTTTCCACCAATGGTTTCACGGCCACTGGAACACTGAGGAATATATTTCTACAGGGCGGTTTGGATTCATCATAATAGATTTTTACGGGCGGAATGTTGAACTTGGGAAATATTTCGCTTGTATACACCACTGCGATTTCACCAGCATATGTATGTTGGTAAACCGCCGCCTGCGGTTGTATGGGGACCTTGAGTCCGAGCATTAAAACACTATATCGCGATGCCGTTGTTCTACTCAAAAGAGCCCGTTCTTCTTTAACCACATAAAACTTCTCTAATAGAACTGGTCTATTATCGGAGATATACAGATATGCATGAAATGTAGCAGTTACTTCAATATCCTTCACAGAGGCATATGCTTTCAGGGACCTATCCGTTCCACTAGTAACATTAAACATTTCGTTTTTGTGTTTAGGATTTAACAACAACTGACGGAACGAGTCCTCGGTGAAGGTATTGACTTGTGCACCAGAATCAATGAGGAATTTGCAGCGCATTCCCGCTACTACAGCATATATTGTTCCATCCTCTAACAATTTTGATTGATCAGGAAAACATGTTTTATGAAGATCTGATATCGCTGACACATGTTTAGGTACCACCCATTCAACATTACTCGTGAGCTGTCAAGAATGATATATAAAAAAATAAATTCTATTATTTTCATTCAGTTCATTTATTACTGTTTCAAGTATCGTAAATAACAAGTTGTATTTTATTTTCTGTTTAAGTATTATTATTATTTTTTCTTTTTTTTTTTTTTTTAGAATACAGTATTTTATGTTTCTTACTTTAATTTATATATGTTAATCTTCTCTTTCGACACTTACCGGATCTATAGGGGATACACATTCTTCAACCTTCTCGACGTTTGCTATCTTGGCCGGGATTGTCTCTAAACCATTCTCTGCAGGGCGCTTGTATGCACTTGTTGTACATGCTCGTTGAATATGACCTACAATTCCACATTTGTTGCAAATTTTATCTTTAGCATTGCAAATGTTTGCTGAGTGATAAACACTGAAACAACGCCAGCACCTATCACTACTCTGAGAGTTAAGTTGAGGTTGATTATACGTTCTTGTAAATGTACCTCTTCCTCTCTGATTGTGAACGAAACTTCAACGAGCTGGATTTCCCCGAACGTTCCAAGAAGTTCCTCTGGTGGAACGATTTGCTTCCCAGTTCTGGTATGATCTTACCGGGGCAATCAAAGCATGAGTTTGATTTTCGGATTTTACATGTTTCTGCAACACGTACTCTTCGTTCAGTCTTATTGCTTCCAGTTCACGAACCTTATCGACAAGGTCCGTAAAGCTACCTTTACGGCTTAACATTTTCAAAGCAGTGGTCCTTACGTCTTGGTTCCTAGCGTGTTCCGCAACTGTTGCGACTATTTCTTCGAACTCTTTATCATCGTCATATTCGCATAGACGTGCTGTTGAGCCAACTCTTACAATGAAGCTTAGATCAGATTCCTCAACTCTTTGTACCATTAACGTCAGACGTCGTCTCATCAACATGACGTCCGATCCAGAACCAAAATAAGTTTTCAGACGATGCATGGCGTTGGAAAAGGGTGTCAAATTTGAATCTGGTGCATCAGCTTGAGATTTGGTATTTCTGAAAATCTCAAGTAGGCGAGAACCGGCCTTAACCTTGAAAAGTGTGTACATAGTCGCCTCATCTTCGATGCCCGCTAATTTCATTGAATCGATGAGCAAATCTTTCCACAGTTCGAAAGTCTGATGATGGATTTGTTCATCATCGGATGCCTTACATTCCGGTACGTTGATCGACGCTACCGATAATTGGTTCATTGAAGACAGAAATCTTGATTCCTCCAGATTTCTTGATGTACCAGGATAGGATAACAAGTGTCGGGTACTGCACAACCCATTTTGGGCGTCAAAATTGAAATTATGGTTATCAAGATTACTTCCAGCATCGTGTGCATTTAAATTTGCCCTCAGTTCTTCATTTTCCTTTTGTGATTGTTCAAGCTCAATAGCTAACGCAGTTCGTAATGATCGTTCTTCCGCTAGTTGTTCAGCCAACTCCATCGACGAATCAGACGTCTCCATATATCGTGGAGCACGAACGTATTTCCCTGTAATCAAATCAAGTAAAATTTTGATTACCTTATAAGTTAGAGACCTGGTCGCTCTAGTTTTATATTAAGACGTTATTAAAAAAAGAAAAAAGACCTGATAGTCTCCATTTATTTTTGAGTCATCGCTCTAGTCTAAATATTTGATATAAAGGTTTGCTTAAAAACGACTCAGAGACCTGCTCGCTCTGACAGTCCTGCGAATCTCAGATATCTGTTTGCTCCGATTATTGTGAAAGTTTAGAGGCCTGCTCGCTCTGATTATTATAAAATTTCAGAGACCTGCTCGCTCTGACAGTTCTCAAAATCTCAGATACTTGTTTGCTCCGATTATTGTGAGAGTTTAGAGGCCTGCTCGCTCTGATTATTATAAAAAATTAGAGACCTGCACGCTCTATAATTTTCTTTTCAAAGCGCTTGGAATACCTACTCTTCATTTTAGTATAAACCCACCTGCCGACTGCGCCATGTCGTAGACTTTATACTTCTATTGAAGCACCTTCGAGTTTACTCAACCGTCGTTGTCGAAAGTCGTTCACAGAATGATCTTTCCCTCCATACCTAGCGTCGTCTCCGTATCGATTTCCACCTTTTCTTCTTTTTCTTTTTTTTTTTTTGATCATACCTGCTCATTTCATTCCTCCCATTTGTTCCTATGATCATACCTGTTCATTTCACCCCTTCGGAATTCTTGGTACACACAACTCAATTTCATACTATTATTTCTAATGTTATTTTCTATGACACAGCCATCGTTTGAAGTGTATTGTTATTGAAACCAAACTTTTCACATATTATTTCGAATTTATTTCGTGGACCTATTTGCTAAAATTTAACTTAATTTTATTCAATTTTGCCAGTGAGTGTAGCACAGTTATTATTATGATTTTTTTGTTTAGTGTACATATTCCAAAAAAGAAAACCATTCACATCTTTTTTTTTTTTTTTGCTATGTCTTTTTGACAGCTGAGACCGCTTACGGTCCATCTCGCTAAGTAATTATTATTTTTGTGGTAAGTTCAGTTAATATATAGGCTGATTCACTACAAATCGGAACTGATATGTGTCGGACTACCTTAAAATCGTCGTCCGGGTGCGAAAATGGCAAGCAAGCGTGATGAATTTTCCTCATTATTTTCAAATGGTTTAGAAAACTTTGTTTTTCAGTTATTTATGATTATCTCACACTGTTGAAAATTTAATCACAAATTCCTGATCATATTTCCGAACACTCGTAGAAAACCTGTTTTAATCCACCTAGTGGTGTAATGATGCCTTTCTCATGTATAATTTTGTGGTATTCTATTCAAAAATTTTCTCTTCGATTTTTGAAAGAAACCAAGAGATTGTTTGTGCATTAACTAGTATAACATACAGAATAAAACAGTGCTTTGATTGCGTAGGTCATTCTTAAGAAAACGAAGTGGGTTCACTATTATATGCACTTCCGGCACCGGAACCCGAGAACCGGTATAATCAAAGTCAGTTCGTACGGCCACCAACTAACATGACATACAAACTCTACTATTTACGATTTGAATGTTTGTTGCATCCGAAAATATGCAGTAATTTTTGGAAGGACCATAAGACCTTTCAATTGACCCTAAGATTGGGAATAACGGTTTAGAGTCCAGTTTAGAAATTTTTTTACGTTTTTTGTTTCGCCGGTTTAAGTGACGGTGTACAATATTGAACACACTTTACCCTATAACTCCGGAACCGGAAGTAGGATCCGGATGAAATTCAGGAATTCCGTATGGGACCGGAAGACCTTTCATTTGAATCCAAGTTTGTGGAAATTGGTCAAACCATCGCTGAGAAAAGTGAGTGAGATATATTTTGGTATATATGACCACTATTTCCGGTACTTGCGGAACCGGATACCGGGAATCAGGATAGCCAGAATCGGTTTGTTTAGTTGCCTACTGATAATGGCTATCTATTTGTGTTGTTTTGAGACCAGTTTAGAAATTTTTTTACGTTTTTTGTTTCGCCGGTTCAAGTGACGGTGTACAATATCGAACACACGTTACTCTAAAACTTCGGAACCGGAAGTCGGATCCGGATGAAATTCAGGAATTCCGTATGGGACCGGGAGACCTTTCATTTGAATTTAAGTTTGTGGAAATCGGTCAAACCATCGCTGAGAAAAGTGAGTGAGATCCATTTTGGTATATATGACCACTATTTCCGGGACTTCCGGAACCGGATACCGGCAACCAGGATAGCCGGAATCGGTTTGTTTAGTTGCCTACTGATAATGACTATCGATTTGTGTTGTTTTGAGAACAGTTTAGAAATTTTTTTACGTATTTTGTTTCGCCGGTTTAAGTGACGGTGTACAATATTGAACACACTTTACTCTATAACTCCGGAACCGGAAGTCGGATCTGGACGAAATTCAGGAATTCCGTATGGGACCAGAAGACCTTTCATTTGAATCTAAGTTTGTGGAAATCGGTCAAACCATCGCTGAGAAAAGTGAGTGAGATCCATTTTGGTATATATGACCACTACTTCCGGTACTTCCGGAACCGGATACCGGGAGCCAGGATAGCCGGAATCGGTTTGTTTAGTTGCCTACTAATAATGGCTATCGATTTGTGTTGTTTTGAGACATGTTTAGAAAATTTCTAACGTTTTTTGTTTCGCCGGTTTAAGTGACGGTGTACAATATTGAACACACTTTACCCTATAACTCCGGAACCGGAAGTCGGATCCGGATGAAATTCAGGAATTCCGTATGGGACTACGAGACCTTTCATTTGAATCTAAGTTTGTCAAAATCGGTTCAGCCATCTCCGAGAAAACCTAGTGAGATTATTTGACACATACACACACACACATACATACACACACAGACATTGCTCAGCTCGATGAATTGAGTCGAATGGTATATAACACTTGGCCCCCCGGGCCAATTTTCACTAGTCGGTTTTTCAAGTGATTGCATAACCTTTCTTTATGAGAAAGGCAAAAATGTGTTTTTGGGTTAAGTACATCAAGAGATATTCGCGATAAAGTTTTTTTCGTGGCGCGCTTATCTTTTAGCGTGCGCTACCGACAAGTGAGTAGAATACTCAGGCTTGTTGCAGTCCCTTTCATATTTTATCTCTCTAGATAATTTTTTAGTTTAGTGGGTGCAATAGATAGGTTTATATTTCAAGGAAAAAATGATGCATCAGTTCGTCTGTGCGTTGAAATGAGTAGATACCGCGCGGTGCTCGACTTATTTATCGAACCGAATTTGTTTCTTTAACAAGAATGTCAAGAGTATCGAAAGTGTCACGGGAAGATCGGAGAACCTCAAACAAAATCTTGACCAGGCCGAAAAAAGAGCCAATCCAAATAAACGCAAAAACATGACATTTGTAGAAAAAGTGCATCGAAAACGTTACATACACACATACGCACATACACACGCATACACACCCCTCCCCCCTTCCCCACACACACACACACACACACACACACACACACACACACACACACACACACACACACACACATACATTTTGCGTACTCGACGAACTGAGTAGGTCGAACACGAAGAGTTGTTGAGAGAGTATTCGTCTGTATTGTAAAATAGGTAGGTTGATGAGAGCACAGAGATTCTCGTAACGAGGTAGTTGAGGACGATTTATCCAAGGTAGTCTTCGGAGTGCGAATCGGACGAAGCACTTCTGCACCCTTTCGATCCGATCGATGTGAACACCGTGATACGGAGCCCAAATTGTAACTCCAGAATGCTGCGTACTAGTGCGATGTAAACTGTTTTGAGGCAGTACACGTCGTTGAAGTTTTGAGTGTTTCGTTTGATTAGTCCCAAAACTGCATAGGCCTTCGCAGTAACGAATGAAAACTGTTCGATGAAACGGAGCTTGCAATCGAGAATAATGCCCAAGTCTTTAATAGACGAAACTCGTTCAACTGAAGCCATCATCATGGAGTATTCGAAAATAATTGGAGACTGTGCCCGTGAGAAAGTGATCACATTACATTTCTTAACGTTTACTGTCATGCCGTTTCTGTCACACCAATCAAGGATTCGGTCAATATCCATTTGTAGAGCACAGCAATCCACAAGGCTTGTAATGATGCGATAAATTTTGAGGTCGTCAGCATACGTTACTTTAAATGACGACAATTCACTGTAAAGATCGTTCACGAATAACACGAAAAGAAGTGGTCCGAGATGGCTCCCTTGCGGTAAACCCGAAGTAACGTGAAATGAATCCGAGAGTGCAGATCCGATTCGTACGGAAGCATTACGATCCGTGAGATATGATAGAATCCAATTGGTTAACCAAACAGGGAATCCACTACGCCTCAATTTTTCCACAGCGAACTGATGAGGAACACGGTCGAATGCTTTTGAAAAATCAAAATACACCGCATCGATTTGTTGTCGTTTTTCAAGTTTGTCTATCAATAAAGAAACGTAGCTCATTAAATTGGTGGTAGTAGACCGCTTTTTGACAAACCCGTGCTGATCAGTGGAGATAATGTGCTTTACTAATGGGTAAAGAACATCCAACACCATGCGTTCGAATACTTTTGGTAAACAGCTTAGGATAGAAATTCCTCTATAACTGGTGACATCGTGCACGTTTCCAGTTTTGTGAACAGGAACAATTACAGCTTCTTTCCACTTCGCTGGAAAATAGTGCTGGGCAAGCGAGCGGTTGAAAAGCAGAGATGCAGGTAAAGGCAAAGCAGAAGAACATTCCTTCACGAGCGTCGGAGGTAACCCGTCAGATCCTGGCCCTTTCGATCCATCGACTTGTCGTAGATTGTGGTACACCTCGCGTTCAGTAAAAGCAGTAGCAGGTATACTCAAAGAATACGTACGTCGGCAAACTACTCAGGTACGATTCTGACAAAGGCCGAAGACTGAATGACGAGAATAGGTTGGCTGAATCCGAAACTGTCGACGAAGATTGGTGACGATAGTGGACACTGACAGGAATTCCACGGGAAGAAGTTTTATTTCGCAGATGAGACCAAAATTGTTTCGGGTTAGCCTTCAAATTGATCTCCACCCGTGAAACGTACAGCCGAAAACACGATGCGTTCAATAATTCAAACTGGTGTTCCAAATCACGAACGAGCAATTTATCATCTAGATTTTTTGTCCGGAAGAATCGTTTGCGAGCTTTCCTTAGACGATTCCTGAGGTTACGCAGCTCTCCATTTCACCAAGGTTGTTTGTTATTAGATTGATATCTGCGTTTTCTTCTAGGCACGAGATATCGAAAAATTGCATCTAATTCATAATAGAACTTCTCTATTGCTTCATCCAAAGTGCCATGCGCCAGTATCTCCACCCAGTTAATTCGTGTAATTTCAGCCCTTAACTCACGAAAATTGCACCGATTGAAATCGTAGAAAATTTCTGCATCGTCAATCATGTGCACGCATTGAGGAACTTCAATTTTTAAAATGAAAGGAAAATGGTGGTGATCTAGTTTCATTAGTGGCGATGGTGGTGCTAGAATTTCGCAATCATTGGCACAACTAACAAATGCTAAGTCTAGCAGTTTTGCATGCAGGTTCGTTAAAAAGTTAATTTGTTGTAAACCGGAGGCAATCATAGTTTCCTCTAATTAATGTTCATGCTCTGAAGACGCGTTGTTCGGCAGTAGACACCCAACTTCCTCATCCAAGCTCCAGCGTAACAACGATAAATTATAGTCGCCTAAGACTACAGCCCTATCACGGTCTCCAAATTTATTGTAAAGCTCATTCACACAAAAGGCATGTTGCTCATATAGAGAAAGATCAGTATTCGGCGGTAAATAAATAGCACAAATGACAAAACCAGTGCACTCGCATGTGACACGGACTGCTATCTGCTCAAGACGGTCAGCTCAATGAACGTACACTGTGCTACTCTCAATGCCCTTTTTTATTCCAATCAAAACGCCGCCACCACGCAGATACTGGCTAGTCAAATTATTACGATCACATCGATAAATAATGTACTGGTCGGTAAGCTCTGTATCAAGTATATTACCATTAAGCCAAGTTTCTGTGAGTACAATCACGTCGTAATCAGAAGCAGAAAGAGACGAGAAAAGTGCATTCGTTTTGGTACGTAAACCCCGGACGTTTTGATAGTAAATTGTTAGTAATCGGTTTTTTTTCCAAATAAAATTTTTATTAGGCTCATTTGCTTTAGCTTAACGTGGCCGATTGTCTTGTTGTTAGGGAGAGAGAAAGGGATGCCGTATTACGGGGCGGCATACTCCCCAGTTAGTAAGGGGACATAGGGAGTATACACAGTATTGAATTGAAATTTGAATACATCATTGGTTTGTGGCATACATCTTTTAGACACATTTTGTGTTCGATGAATCTTCATGTTTTTCAGCTTGTAGCAATGAAGAGATTATTCTGGATTGGGATGCTTCGTTGGTGTGTTCTGACGTTGATGTGACGTTTTTGGGTAGCTTCCAGCAACTCAGTCAGTTCAAGGCAGGTGCATGCTCCGAAGCATCGTTTACACAGGCCATACTTCCAGCAACGTAAAGAAGAGTGCCGTAGAGCTGTAGACGAGAAAGAGATAGGGAGAGCACTAAATTTGAGCATTGATAGTTTTCAAGAAGTTATAGATGAGAGTCATATAAGGAAGATTTCGAGTTGCCAAGACGTCGCGGACTGGTACGAAGGGTGGTATACCTCGGGCCCGAAGGGAACCTATGAGTTGAGACCTGGCATCACTATACTCGACACACATCCAAACAACATGCTCGATGTCATGATAACCCTCACCGCAAACGCAGACACCACTCTCAGCGAGCCCCACACGACGGAGATGCGCGCTGAACATATAATGATTAGACATGAGCCTTGACATTACACGAATAAAGTCTCGGCTCACGTCTAACCCCCGGAACCAAGCTTTCGTCGATACCTGTGGGATTATTGAGTGTAACCATCGTCCCACAGTTCCACTATTCCATGTATTCTGCCAGCTAGCTAAAGTTTTCTGACGACAGCAACTGAAAAATTCATTGAAGCAGATTGGTCTTTCATAGATATCACCTTCTAGTGCGCCCACCTTGGCTAACGAGTCCGCCCTCTTATTGCCCCGTATGGAACAATGTTAGGGGACCCAAACCAAGGTAATCTGGTATGATTTTGCAGATAAAGCACTCAATTGTTCCCGTATTTTCCCCAGGAAATACGGTGAGTGCTTTCCAGGCTTCACTGAACGGAGAGCCTTAATGGAACTGAGACTGTCCGATACAATGAAGTAGTGATCTGTGGGCAGAGTGTCAATGATCTCAAGGGTATACTGAATTGCAGCTAGTTCTGCGACGTAAACTGAAGCTGGATCACTGAGTTTATAGGAAGCGGTGAAATTTACATTGAATATACCGAAGCCAGTGGACCCGTCTAGATATGATCCGTCAGTGTAAAACATTTTATTACAGTCGACTTCTTTAAATTTATTATTAAAAATTTTTGGGATCTCTTGAGGGCGTACAGGATCCGGGATTCCACGAATTTCTTCTTCCATGGATGTGTCGAAAAACACAGTAGAATTAGAAGTATCCACAAAATGAACACGATTGGGAACAAACGAAGAAGGATTTATATTCTGAGTCATGTAGTCAAAATACAAGGACATAAAACGGGTTTGTGAATTAAGCTCGACGAGCTTTTCAAAGTTTTCTATCACCATCGGATTCAAAATGTCGCATCGGATTAGCAGTCGATATGAGAGATCCCAGAACCTGTTTTTCAACGGTAAGACGCCCGCCAGCACTTCAAGACTCATCGTATGGGTTGATTGCATGCAACCCAAGGCAATACGTAAACAACGATACTGAATTCTTTCCAGTTTAATGAAATGAATATTCGTAGCGGAGCGGAAACAGAAACATCCATATTCCATTACTGACAATATCGTCGTTTTGTACAACCTGATCAGGTCTCCTGGGTGAGAGCCCCACCAAGTTCCGGTTACTGTACGAAGGAAATTGATTCTCTGTAGGCATTTTCGTTTCAAATACCTAATGTGACATCCCCAGGTACCTTTGGAATCGAACCAGACCCCGAGATATTTAAATGTGAAAACCTGAGCTATGGTTTCACCCCCTAGTTGAAGCTGTAATTGCGCAGGTTCTCGCTTCCTTGAAAATACAACCAGCTCAGTTTTCTCCGTAGAGAACTCGATACCCATTTGAAAAGCCCATGTCGACAAGTTGTCGAGGGTATCTTGCAATGGTCCTTGGAGATCGGCAGCTTTGGGTCCTATAATAGACACAACACTGTCGTCGGCAAGTTGTCTTAGCGTGCAAGATGTGTTGATACATTCATCAATGTTATTTACGTAAAAGTTGTATAAAAGGGGGCTTAAGCATGAGCCCTGAGGAAGACCCATGTAACTGAATCGCTTTGTCGTCAAATCTCCATGCTCAAAATGCATGTGTTTCTCGGACAATAGATTATATGAAAAGTTGTTCAAAACTGGTGAAAGACCATGCTGATGCAACTTCTCAGATAGAACTTTAATGGAAACTGAATCGAATGCCCCCTTGATGTCGAGGAAAACTGATGCCATTTGTTCTTTACGAGCAAATGCCATTTGAATTTCTGTTGAGAGCAACGCTAGACAATCGTTCGTTCCTTTGCCCCTGCGGAACCCAAATTGTGTACCTGAAAGCAATCCTTTTGTTTCGACCCAATTGTCTAGACGGAAGAGAATCATTTTCTCCAACAATTTCCGGATACAGGAAAGCATAGCAATCGGCCGATACGAATTGTGATCGGAGGCTGGTTTTCCAGGTTTTTGAATAGTAATAACTCTCACTTCTCTCCGTTCGTGTGGGACAATATTACCCTCGAGGAACTTGTTGAATAAATTCAACAAGTGCCTTTTGGCAGAGTCGGGCAGATTTTTCAACAAGTTGAATTTAATTCTGTCTAACCCCGGGGCTCTATTGTTACACGACAAGAGCGCAAGTGAGAACTCTACCATCAAAAACGGTGTTTCGTTTGTATTCAATGTCGCGACGCGGGATATCTTCTGTTCCGGAACAGAATCAGGACATACTTTCTTAGCGAAATCAAATATCCAGCGGTTGGAATATTCCTCGCTTTCGTTCGCGTGATTTCGATTGCGCATGCGACGGGCCGTATTCCAAAGAGTGCTCATTGCTGTTTCTCTCGTTAATCCGTCAACAAACCTTCGCCAGTAACCGCGTTTCTTAGCTTTAATCAGACTTTTCATTTGAAATTCTAACGCCGCGTATTTCCGATAATTATCTGGAGTTCCGTTCCTTCTAAACGAGATGAAGGCTGAAGCTTTTTTCGTTTTCAGCTCTGAGCACTCTTTGTCCCACCATGGGTTGGGAGAACGCATACTAGTTTGCGCGCTAGGTACTCGTTTCGTCTGAGCTTGAATTGCGGTGTCAAGAATCAAGCCAGCCAAAAATGTATACTCTTCCTCCGGAGGAAGCTCCTGTGATGTTTCTAGTTTCTCAGATATCGAGCTCGCGTAACGTTTCCAATCAATGTTTCGTGTGAAATCGTACGAAACATTGATTGTTTCCGATGGTCTTCCACGGTTGGTGATAGAAACTATGATCGGCAAGTGATCGCTACCGTGAGGATCACAGATTACCTTCCACTTGCAATCTAACTGTAGCGAAGTCGAGCAAAGGGATAAATCCAGCGCACTAGGTTGTGCTGGCGGTCTAGGGTTCCGTGTCATTTCTCCCGTGTTTAGAATTGTCAAATTGAAGTTGTCACACAGATCTTGGATTAACGAAGAACGATTATCATCATATAAGCAGCCCCATCCTGTACCATGCGAGTTAAAGTCCCCTAAAACCAGCCGCGGTGAAGGAAGAAGTTCTATGATGTCTGCAAGCCGACGATGCCTTATCGAGACTCTGGGAGGAATGTAGATAGAAGCTATACATAGATCTTTGCCTTTAATATTAATTTGGCAAGCAACAACTTCAATTCCCGGTGTCGAGGGGAGGTTAATACGATAAAATGAATAGCACTTTTTAATCCCTAAAAGTACCCCTCCATAAGAGTCTTCTCGGTCCAGGCGGATTATGTTAAAATTATGGAAGTCGAGGTTGATGTTAGAAGTAAGCCAAGTTTCACTCAAGGAGAATACATCGCAATTATGAGTATGTATTAAGTGTTTGAAAGAATCAAGTTTTGGAATGATACTTCTGCAATTCCACTGAAGCACAATGATCATATCTTCGATTCTCAGTGGTAAATTATCCATCAAAAGATACGATCGCTGCAAGGAGGGGCCATTGTTCAGTCAACTGTTTTAAAAATGTCCTTACTGTTGGCAGTAGAGCAGTTAGGAAGCTTTTCAGAGGATCAGTAATATTGAAGGCTGTTAATATCCAGTCCACGATATCAGAAAAATCGAAAAGTGCATCGAAAACGTTACATACACACATACGCACATACACACGCATACACACCCCTCCCCCCTTCCCCACACACACACACACACACACACACACACACACACACACACACACACACACACACACACACACACACACACATACATTTTGCGTACTCGACGAACTGAGTAGGTCGAACACGAAGAGTTGTTGAAGGAGTATTCGTCTGTATTGTAAAATAGGTAGGTTGATGAGAGCACAGAGATTCTCGTAACGAGGTAGTTGAGGACGATTTATCCAAGGTAGTCTTCGGAGTGCGAATCGGACGAAGCACTTCTGCACCCTTTCGATCCGATCGATGTGAACACCGTGATACGGAG
Organism: Malaya genurostris; assembly: GCF_030247185.1. NCBI lineage: Eukaryota > Metazoa > Arthropoda > Insecta > Diptera > Culicidae > Malaya > Malaya genurostris. The sequence continues at coordinate 143,749,441 of NC_080572.1, read as the reverse complement.
CCCAAATTGTAACTCCAGAATGCTGCGTACTAGTGCGATGTAAACTGTTTTGAGGCAGTACACGTCGTTGAAGTTTTGAGTGTTTCGTTTGATTAGTCCCAAAACTGCATAGGCCTTCGCAGTAACGAATGAAAACTGTTCGATGAAACGGAGCTTGCAATCGAGAATAATGCCCAAGTCTTTAATAGACGAAACTCGTTCAACTGAAGCCATCATCATGGAGTATTCGAAAATAATTGGAGACTGTGCCCGTGAGAAAGTGATCACATTACATTTCTTAACGTTTACTGTCATGCCGTTTCTGTCACACCAATCAAGGATTCGGTCAATATCCATTTGTAGAGCACAGCAATCCACAAGGCTTGTAATGATGCGATAAATTTTGAGGTCGTCAGCATACGTTACTTTAAATGACGACAATTCACTGTAAAGATCGTTCACGAATAACACGAAAAGAAGTGGTCCGAGATGGCTCCCTTGCGGTAAACCCGAAGTAACGTGAAATGAATCCGAGAGTGCAGATCCGATTCGTACGGAAGCATTACGATCCGTGAGATATGATAGAATCCAATTGGTTAACCAAACAGGGAATCCACTACGCCTCAATTTTTCCACAGCGAACTGATGAGGAACACGGTCGAATGCTTTTGAAAAATCAAAATACACCGCATCGATTTGTTGTCGTTTTTCAAGTTTGTCTATCAATAAAGAAACGTAGCTCATTAAATTGGTGGTAGTAGACCGCTTTTTGACAAACCCGTGCTGATCAGTGGAGATAATGTGCTTTACTAATGGGTAAAGAACATCCAACACCATGCGTTCGAATACTTTTGGTAAACAGCTTAGGATAGAAATTCCTCTATAACTGGTGACATCGTGCACGTTTCCAGTTTTGTGAACAGGAACAATTACAGCTTCTTTCCACTTCGCTGGAAAATAGTGCTGGGCAAGCGAGCGGTTGAAAAGCAGAGATGCAGGTAAAGGCAAAGCAGAAGAACATTCCTTCACGAGCGTCGGAGGTAACCCGTCAGATCCTGGCCCTTTCGATCCATCGACTTGTCGTAGATTGTGGTACACCTCGCGTTCAGTAAAAGCAGTAGCAGGTATACTCAAAGAATACGTACGTCGGCAAACTACTCAGGTACGATTCTGACAAAGGCCGAAGACTGAATGACGAGAATAGGTTGGCTGAATCCGAAACTGTCGACGAAGATTGGTGACGATAGTGGACACTGACAGGAATTCCACGGGAAGAAGTTTTATTTCGCAGATGAGACCAAAATTGTTTCGGGTTAGCCTTCAAATTGATCTCCACCCGTGAAACGTACAGCCGAAAACACGATGCGTTCAATAATTCAAACTGGTGTTCCAAATCACGAACGAGCAATTTATCATCTAGATTTTTTGTCCGGAAGAATCGTTTGCGAGCTTTCCTTAGACGATTCCTGAGGTTACGCAGCTCTCCATTTCACCAAGGTTGTTTGTTATTAGATTGATATCTGCGTTTTCTTCTAGGCACGAGATATCGAAAAATTGCATCTAATTCATAATAGAACTTCTCTATTGCTTCATCCAAAGTGCCATGCGCCAGTATCTCCACCCAGTTAATTCGTGTAATTTCAGCCCTTAACTCACGAAAATTGCACCGATTGAAATCGTAGAAAATTTCTGCATCGTCAATCATGTGCACGCATTGAGGAACTTCAATTTTTAAAATGAAAGGAAAATGGTGGTGATCTAGTTTCATTAGTGGCGATGGTGGTGCTAGAATTTCGCAATCATTGGCACAACTAACAAATGCTAAGTCTAGCAGTTTTGCATGCAGGTTCGTTAAAAAGTTAATTTGTTGTAAACCGGAGGCAATCATAGTTTCCTCTAATTAATGTTCATGCTCTGAAGACGCGTTGTTCGGCAGTAGACACCCAACTTCCTCATCCAAGCTCCAGCGTAACAACGATAAATTATAGTCGCCTAAGACTACAGCCCTATCACGGTCTCCAAATTTATTGTAAAGCTCATTCACACAAAAGGCATGTTGCTCATATAGAGAAAGATCAGTATTCGGCGGTAAATAAATAGCACAAATGACAAAACCAGTGCACTCGCATGTGACACGGACTGCTATCTGCTCAAGACGGTCAGCTCAATGAACGTACACTGTGCTACTCTCAATGCCCTTTTTTATTCCAATCAAAACGCCGCCACCACGCAGATACTGGCTAGTCAAATTATTACGATCACATCGATAAATAATGTACTGGTCGGTAAGCTCTGTATCAAGTATATTACCATTAAGCCAAGTTTCTGTGAGTACAATCACGTCGTAATCAGAAGCAGAAAGAGACGAGAAAAGTGCATTCGTTTTGGTACGTAAACCCCGGACGTTTTGATAGTAAATTGTTAGTAATCGGTTTTTTTTCCAAATAAAATTTTTATTAGGCTCATTTGCTTTAGCTTAACGTGGCCGATTGTCTTGTTGTTAGGGAGAGAGAAAGGGATGCCGTATTACGGGGCGGCATACTCCCCAGTTAGTAAGGGGACATAGGGAGTATACACAGTATTGAATTGAAATTTGAATACATCATTGGTTTGTGGCATACATCTTTTAGACACATTTTGTGTTCGATGAATCTTCATGTTTTTCAGCTTGTAGCAATGAAGAGATTATTCTGGATTGGGATGCTTCGTTGGTGTGTTCTGACGTTGATGTGACGTTTTTGGGTAGCTTCCAGCAACTCAGTCAGTTCAAGGCAGGTGCATGCTCCGAAGCATCGTTTACACAGGCCATACTTCCAGCAACGTAAAGAAGAGTGCCGTAGAGCTGTAGACGAGAAAGAGATAGGGAGAGCACTAAATTTGAGCATTGATAGTTTTCAAGAAGTTATAGATGAGAGTCATATAAGGAAGATTTCGAGTTGCCAAGACGTCGCGGACTGGTACGAAGGGTGGTATACCTCGGGCCCGAAGGGAACCTATGAGTTGAGACCTGGCATCACTATACTCGACACACATCCAAACAACATGCTCGATGTCATGATAACCCTCACCGCAAACGCAGACACCACTCTCAGCGAGCCCCACACGACGGAGATGCGCGCTGAACATATAATGATTAGACATGAGCCTTGACATTACACGAATAAAGTCTCGGCTCACGTCTAACCCCCGGAACCAAGCTTTCGTCGATACCTGTGGGATTATTGAGTGTAACCATCGTCCCACAGTTCCACTATTCCATGTATTCTGCCAGCTAGCTAAAGTTTTCTGACGACAGCAACTGAAAAATTCATTGAAGCAGATTGGTCTTTCATAGATATCACCTTCTAGTGCGCCCACCTTGGCTAACGAGTCCGCCCTCTTATTGCCCCGTATGGAACAATGTTAGGGGACCCAAACCAAGGTAATCTGGTATGATTTTGCAGATAAAGCACTCAATTGTTCCCGTATTTTCCCCAGGAAATACGGTGAGTGCTTTCCAGGCTTCACTGAACGGAGAGCCTTAATGGAACTGAGACTGTCCGATACAATGAAGTAGTGATCTGTGGGCAGAGTGTCAATGATCTCAAGGGTATACTGAATTGCAGCTAGTTCTGCGACGTAAACTGAAGCTGGATCACTGAGTTTATAGGAAGCGGTGAAATTTACATTGAATATACCGAAGCCAGTGGACCCGTCTAGATATGATCCGTCAGTGTAAAACATTTTATTACAGTCGACTTCTTTAAATTTATTATTAAAATTTTTTGGGATCTCTTGAGGGCGTACAGGATCCGGGATTCCACGAATTTCTTCTTCCATGGATGTGTCGAAAAACACAGTAGAATTAGAAGTATCCACAAAATGAACACGATTGGGAACAAACGAAGAAGGATTTATATTCTGAGTCATGTAGTCAAAATACAAGGACATAAAACGGGTTTGTGAATTAAGCTCGACGAGCTTTTCAAAGTTTTCTATCACCATCGGATTCAAAATGTCGCATCGGATTAGCAGTCGATATGAGAGATCCCAGAACCTGTTTTTCAACGGTAAGACGCCCGCCAGCACTTCAAGACTCATCGTATGGGTTGATTGCATGCAACCCAAGGCAATACGTAAACAACGATACTGAATTCTTTCCAGTTTAATGAAATGAATATTCGTAGCGGAGCGGAAACAGAAACATCCATATTCCATTACTGACAATATCGTCGTTTTGTACAACCTGATCAGGTCTCCTGGGTGAGAGCCCCACCAAGTTCCGGTTACTGTACGAAGGAAATTGATTCTCTGTAGGCATTTTCGTTTCAAATACCTAATGTGACATCCCCAGGTACCTTTGGAATCGAACCAGACCCCGAGATATTTAAATGTGAAAACCTGAGCTATGGTTTCACCCCCTAGTTGAAGCTGTAATTGCGCAGGTTCTCGCTTCCTTGAAAATACAACCAGCTCAGTTTTCTCCGTAGAGAACTCGATACCCATTTGAAAAGCCCATGTCGACAAGTTGTCGAGGGTATCTTGCAATGGTCCTTGGAGATCGGCAGCTTTGGGTCCTATAATAGACACAACACTGTCGTCGGCAAGTTGTCTTAGCGTGCAAGATGTGTTGATACATTCATCAATGTTATTTACGTAAAAGTTGTATAAAAGGGGGCTTAAGCATGAGCCCTGAGGAAGACCCATGTAACTGAATCGCTTTGTCGTCAAATCTCCATGCTCAAAATGCATGTGTTTCTCGGACAATAGATTATATAAAAAGTTGTTCAAAACTGGTGAAAGACCATGCTGATGCAACTTCTCAGATAGAACTTTAATGGAAACTGAATCGAATGCCCCCTTGATGTCGAGGAAAACTGATGCCATTTGTTCTTTACGAGCAAATGCCATTTGAATTTCTGTTGAGAGCAACGCTAGACAATCGTTCGTTCCTTTGCCCCTGCGGAACCCAAATTGTGTACCTGAAAGCAATCCTTTTGTTTCGACCCAATTGTCTAGACGGAAGAGAATCATTTTCTCCAACAATTTCCGGATACAGGAAAGCATAGCAATCGGCCGATACGAATTGTGATCGGAGGCTGGTTTTCCAGGTTTTTGAATAGTAATAACTCTCACTTCTCTCCGTTCGTGTGGGACAATATTACCCTCGAGGAACTTGTTGAATAAATTCAACAAGTGCCTTTTGGCAGAGTCGGGCAGATTTTTCAACAAGTTGAATTTAATTCTGTCTAACCCCGGGGCTCTATTGTTACACGACAAGAGCGCAAGTGAGAACTCTACCATCAAAAACGGTGTTTCGTTTGTATTCAATGTCGCGACGCGGGATATCTTCTGTTCCGGAACAGAATCAGGACATACTTTCTTAGCGAAATCAAATATCCAGCGGTTGGAATATTCCTCGCTTTCGTTCGCGTGATTTCGATTGCGCATGCGACGGGCCGTATTCCAAAGAGTGCTCATTGCTGTTTCTCTCGTTAATCCGTCAACAAACCTTCGCCAGTAACCGCGTTTCTTAGCTTTAATCAGACTTTTCATTTGAAATTCTAACGCCGCGTATTTCCGATAATTATCTGGAGTTCCGTTCCTTCTAAACGAGATGAAGGCTGAAGCTTTTTTCGTTTTCAGCTCTGAGCACTCTTTGTCCCACCATGGGTTGGGAGAACGCATACTAGTTTGCGCGCTAGGTACTCGTTTCGTCTGAGCTTGAATTGCGGTGTCAAGAATCAAGCCAGCCAAAAATGTATACTCTTCCTCCGGAGGAAGCTCCTGTGATGTTTCTAGTTTCTCAGATATCGAGCTCGCGTAACGTTTCCAATCAATGTTTCGTGTGAAATCGTACGAAACATTGATTGTTTCCGATGGTCTTCCACGGTTGGTGATAGAAACTATGATCGGCAAGTGATCGCTACCGTGAGGATCACAGATTACCTTCCACTTGCAATCTAACTGTAGCGAAGTCGAGCAAAGGGATAAATCCAGCGCACTAGGTTGTGCTGGCGGTCTAGGGTTCCGTGTCATTTCTCCCGTGTTTAGAATTGTCAAATTGAAGTTGTCACACAGATCTTGGATTAACGAAGAACGATTATCATCATATAAGCAGCCCCATCCTGTACCATGCGAGTTAAAGTCCCCTAAAACCAGCCGCGGTGAAGGAAGAAGTTCTATGATGTCTGCAAGCCGACGATGCCTTATCGAGACTCTGGGAGGAATGTAGATAGAAGCTATACATAGATCTTTGCCTTTAATATTAATTTGGCAAGCAACAACTTCAATTCCCGGTGTCGAGGGGAGGTTAATACGATAAAATGAATAGCACTTTTTAATCCCTAAAAGTACCCCTCCATAAGAGTCTTCTCGGTCCAGGCGGATTATGTTAAAATTATGGAAGTCGAGGTTGATGTTAGAAGTAAGCCAAGTTTCACTCAAGGAGAATACATCGCAATTATGAGTATGTATTAAGTGTTTGAAAGAATCAAGTTTTGGAATGATACTTCTGCAATTCCACTGAAGCACAATGATCATATCTTCGATTCTCAGTGGTAAATTATCCATCAAAAGATACGATCGCTGCAAGGAGGGGCCATTGTTCAGTCAACTGTTTTAAAAATGTCCTTACTGTTGGCAGTAGAGCAGTTAGGAAGCTTTTCAGAGGATCAGTAATATTGAAGGCTGTTAATATCCAGTCCACGATATCAGAAAATTTCAGTAATCTAGCGTTTGTTGGATTTTCTGGTTGTGCTTTGGGGTCATTCGGGTTTTTTGATGCCCCAGGAAGTGCTGGGTACTCCTTATCATCCCTAAGTTTTTTGAACCCAGGAGGTGTTTGCTTCGGTTTTGAGTCAGCACTTTTTGTTTCCGTTTGGTTCTTTTGTGACGAAGAGGACAGTCTGAGGCCTTTACGAGGAAGCTTGGGAGAAGCCAGATTTTGTCTTTTCCTGCTTCCTTCAACCTGTGTGTAGGAAGGTCCTTCGCCTGGGTCGTCAGAGGTATCCTCTTCAACTGGCAAGATTGCAAACGGGTTCTCAGGGGTCGATGGAGTGGTTCTTTTTAAGATTTCCGCATAAGAAGGTTTGGAACGTTCTTTCACGGATCGCTTCAATTTCTCCGCACGCTGTATGTACGTAGGGCACACCGAAAGATCACGAGGATTCTCCCCGCAGAAGCAACACTTTTCCACTGCTCTTCTGCAGAGATCGTCCTCATGGGCCTCTCCGCATTTGCCGCATCGCAGTTTGTTGCAACAATAGGTTGCCGTATGACCTAGCTGTTTACAGCTTGTACGATGCATTACCCGCGGTACATACAGCCGACCAGGTAGACGAACTCCACTCACTACCAAATAATTTGGAAGTGCAGATCCGGCAAAAGTCACGCGAAATGAGTCCGATTGGTAAAATTTACCATCTATCGATTTGGATTGCAATTGCTTGCACTCCAAAATTTTCACTGGTTGAAGGTCGGGGTTTTTGAAACGGCCTACCCCGTCCTTCATCAGATCTTCGATTGTCAGACTTTCGTCACGGACCACACCGTCGATCTCCACCACATGAGACGGGACGTACACGCGGTACTCCTTCGTGAACAACTCGTTGGTAGCAATCTCGTTCGCTTGCTTCAGGTCGGACACAACAACGCGTAACTTGTTTGGCGAAACCTTATCTATTGTTTTTATTGCCGAGTAATGTTTTTCCAGGTCCCGAGCAATATTTAAAACTCTGAGAGACTTTAATTTAGGCCGGAAGTATACCACCCACGGACCCCCCGAGCCATCGTCTTGGTAAACTTTTTGGCGAGCAGGCAATATCTTAGAGGGAGATGGAGGCATCGGAGAGGGAGATGGCATCGGAGAGGGAGATGGTATCGGAGGGGGAGATGGTATCGGAGGGGGAGATGGTATAGGAGGGGTAGATGGCATCTCGGAAGCAAACTCAGCCTCTAAATGTTCTTCGTTCATTCGTTCAGCTTCGCCCTCCTCCGAGACACCCCCACTGTCATCAATATTCATATTTAAAAAGTGGGAGTAAAGAAGTCTCCCGCACTTGAAATGAGAAAGAAAGAAATAAAATGAAAAGAAAATATATGAATAGTAAAAGTTGAAAGAAAAAGTTTGAGAAAATACTTAACAGTATGTCACGGTAAGCTGTTAGGTGAGTTGCTCCTTCACTCCTTCGTTGTGCTTCAGCGTGACCTTGACTCAGGATTTGGCTGCTGCGATGCGGATAGCAAACAATAGAATTAACTGCTGCCCGAGGATAGCACAATAGCGTCTACTGTCGATACCGATACAAAACCGGTGCACAGACAGAACTCACTTGCGGGGATGCTACTTTTTATCACTTTTATTTAGCCTATACTACAGCCTCTGCTGTGATAGGCACCTTCGTCTTACCGATGTCGATTGTTAAAAAAACGCGTGTGCTCACTTCGAACATTCGGTTACGAATGTTAGTAATCGGTTCATATGGTTATATACGCTGTTTGAAACAATGCTGTTGGATATCGATTGGAAATGTAGAGTTGAATTAGAATAAGCAGTGTGCGACATATTATAGGGTGACGTAGCACACATAAAATTTGTCGTTGGATGATTATTACAGGTCAGGTTGAAATTGAAAGCTTGTTCGTGGCTGAAATTTGAATTCCCGGAAAATGATTCCCTTTTGCCATGTAGATTGCAATAGAGATAGAGATTTGAACTGCAACCCAACTCCGACCTTGAAAGAAACAAAGGATAGCTCATCAAGATTTCTACCTTTTGGAACTAGCTTGTGCACTTCGACAGTCGCGTCGGTATTCAGGTTACGCTGTACCAACTCGCGTATGTTCTCATCGGTGGCTTTAGGATTAAAGCCGGACAAATATAGCCAAAACATATTTTCGGTGGACTTACGTGTTGCCAATGGTATCACAATATTTGCATCCACGTCTTTTGTTCCTTCTGTTACATCAAAAGTAGACTGATCGACGTCATCATCTGTTCGGGGGCGCTTACGAGAGTTTTTTGAAGTTCCATCTTCTCTACCGGACTTCTGAAACACTGCTGGAATATGCTGTAAAATTTAATTTTTTTTTTCGCTGTTTAGCTCCATTTCTTGTCTCAGTTCCAGTAGCGCTTTGTTGTATTCCTCGCTTATAACGGTTATGGCATTGTTCGTGGATGAGATGGTCTGACGGAAAGTGGCATTTGCCATTATTTTTGTGCACGCATTGCACATCCAGAATATATTCGAGCATTCAGCAATTAAATCACGAGTCGCACTTGATTGCTTCACGCACTTTAGATGGGAGGATGATCGGCAAAATCCGCTGCAAACTATTTCTTCTGCTTTCTTTAGCTCGCAAGCGCAGGCACAACAAACTGAGATGGAATCCATTGTTTGGTTACGGGTGGATGCTTGGAATTAAGAATTGTCTGGATCGCTTATTCGGTCACACGAAGCGGGTGTACTCCAATTATACCGGGTTATGTAAGAAACGGTGATTATAATAATAACGATGAAAAAACTTTGACATTTTAATGGCTTCTGGAGATGGCACATAGATGGAACAAGGCTATATTTCATTATTTGGGGTAACTTCTCTTATTGGATACAATAAAAAGTATTGAACATTTTTGTGAGCAGTTATTGTCATACGTGCAAACTTTGGTAACAAAAAACCACAGAATTTGAAGAGTGGTTCGAAGAACACGTATAGAACGATGAATGCAAAGCTAATCACACAAGAGCATCCGGAAACATGAAAGTTGAAGCTGTCATTGTAATGTTTAGCTATTCAGTACAGAAGTACGGAGTGAAGATCGGTGATTACATTGGAGGTGGAGAGAGCAAAACATATGGCAATTTAGTGGAAGCCTAACCTTACGGCAAGCATTTTACGATTAACGAAAAGAAGTATTTTGGTCATGTCTAATAAAGGATGGGCACGCATCTGCGCGAGATCGTAAAAAATACTGTTGAACATAAAGTTGTGAAGACTGGGAAAAATGCTGGTTAAAAACGCCCAAGAAAAGTTCTTGATGGGAAAGGTAAATTAACCGCAAGAATGTTCGACAATTCAAGTCGATACTACGGATCTGCAATCAGAAATAACTGTGTCGTTAAAATAAAAAATGCTATCTGGACAACCTTCTACCATCTGCAGTCGACTAATAGAAAGCACGATAAATGTCTGAGCGGCGAGAATCCATGGTGCCCTTTTCAAAAAGCCTTGGCAACAACAGAAGTAAAAAAAAGGCGGGTGAGTAATGTCAGAGACATAACTGGATATCGTGAATACGAAAAAGGCGGGTGAGTAATGTCAGAGACATAACTGGATGTCGTGAATACGAAAAAACTGACACGCTCCCATCACTTTTCCGAATATCAGTTAGTTGATTGATTGTATGAATTGTGCAAGCTTTTCTCTTTTTCACTAATAGAATTTGAAGCGATACACCTACATTAAAGTACAGATTAGTTACATTAAACAGCTATTATTCTACAACTATATATTCCAAACTTGAAACAATTCCTTTTTAATTTGCTAATATAGGAAGCTAGGTACGACAAATTTGTAGTTTATTTTTATTGCAGCTATGAAGTTCGAAGATATTTGATTCTTCTCGAAATTTCAGTACGAGACAATTGCAATGGCCTGGTCTGAAATGTATCTACGATCTTCGGTATGCAAGAGTGATTCTAATAATAATAATGATAGTAATAATAATAATACAGATTAACCTGTATATATGGCAACCCTGTTTCGCATGGCATATTTTCACACGACCCCATACTAGTATAAAGATGTGTTCAACATCATCACATTCGCTTTCGCATTGCCGTTCGTAATTGAATGTGTTAGGGACGGTACAAATCTCCTTTTCTACCTGTTTTCGGAGCCATCGTTCTGACGGTGTCGCGTACGTACAGAGTAGCTGCTTTAACTTAAATGACGCTATTTCTCACATCACATTTCCTTTTATACGTGCTAGTGGTAGCACGGTAGGACGTCCCCTTTGTTAGAATTCCTTTCCTATACGCAGAACGGGAAACAGTGAAACGATATAAAAGAGAGAGTTATCAGAGCGGCAGCCAGTAATTCTGAATGGGTCGTCGAGCTGTTAACAGCATATTGTGGAGGAACAATTAAGGGCAAGGTCCCGCTCAAACCGCTGGTCTGAAGTGCCCAGTTGGTGGCAGAATCCATCGTTTGCCTCGGAAGGGGAACTACGCCGAGCGTGTCAGTGCTGGTGCATCGGTCTATCTGGCGGCAGTGATGGAGTACTTGGTTGCCGAAGTGTTGGAATTGGCCGGTAACGCTGCCCATGACAACGAAAACGAAAATCATCCCTCGCCATCTGCAGCTGGCCATCCGTTGAAAACCCCGTCCTTTTCAGGATGACCACATCACTGTGATAAAGAGATATTTAGAATTGCTTTAAGTTTAGCCAGTTCTGATACGCCTGGAAAGTAGAATGCGCAAATCAAGTGGAAACATTTGTTCTAACAATTTTTGTTTTCGGCCGCATACTAAAGTACTCGCGACAAAAATACATATTGATCTGTGGCAACTCTGTTTCGCACGGCATATTTGTAAACTAGTATAAAGATGTGTTCAAAATCATCACTTTCGCTTTCGCATTGCCGTTCGTAATTGAATGTGTTAGTGACGGTGCAAATTATTTTAACTCCCATCTTGATGAATCTTTTGGTAGGAAATATTGAGATCTGAGATGGTTCTCGTGTATGTCTTGTTTCGGCAATGGGCCTTGCTGGACTTTTTGGCTGCCTTTTTCGGTGTCATTGTGCTGACGGTGTCTCGTGCATTCATATCGGGAAACAATGAGACGACAGGTCCTCGATGTTGCTGTCGTGTGTCTTGTTTCGGGAAGAGTTGCTCAGCAAATGGTAGGAAAAGTGAACCATTCAACTTTTATATGGATGCTCTTGTATAGATGCAGACATCTCGCGTTCTGATTGGCTGGTGCTGTCATGGGTTAAATCAAACAGGTTTTTCAATAGTGTACTATTGAAAAACTTCAATATTGTTGTAATACACGTTCAAGTTGAAGATTTTCGATTCTATTGATAGTTAGATTATAAAAATCCTTCTACAGATCACTGAGCTATGAGCTTTCAAAATACGAGAAAGGCAAACGCGCCATATGAATTATCCTCTTTGATACTCGTTTATACCAAACATTTCAGAAAAGTTTAATTGTGAACTATTTAAGAATATATCACACAACTGAAAGTTTTATCATAAAATTGTGATCATATTTCCGATGGCATGTAACAAGAATTATGTTGATTCGTTAGATATAACAGGAGATATTCACGATCAAAAACTTATCACTCTCTCAGAGGGTAAATTTTGAAAAGGCGCCCCATAGTAAAGTAAGTCGTATTCACGACAAAATTTCAAACACGATTACACTCAACTTCCAGACGATGACGATCAAACCGATTTAGATTTGAACCAGGACGAACTTTTAGAAAGGTGTGTAGAAGGCTTCACTCAAAACACGAATGTGGAGGGTTGCACCAAAAAAGTTATCTAGTAGCAAGGACGTTGTCGAGTTCGCAGCATGTGTAGCTGCATATTCGCTCAACGAAGGTGCTGCAGCTTACCTGACATTCCTGAATGACATAAGGATCGGCATTGGGCCAATGGCTCACGAGTATGCGAGAACTGAGGATTAGCGTCAGATGATAATGAAGTCAAAGAACAGAGCAAGGATGAAATAATTGGACGCAGACTTGAAATGAAAGAGTTACAAAAGAACGACATTGCTGCTGAGAACGTACTTTATGGACCTGGGATCGTTGATTCAGTATTTATTTATTTATTTATGATTATGAAATTCATCTGACAATAAAATGGTCTTAATGAATATGTATCAGTCAAGTTATAAAATTGTAGAACGTAGTATTTTCTGCGAAAATTTGTGAGTTGGTTCACCAAAATCGAAAAGATGTTCAACAGTGCCAAACGTCCTCAAACAAGATGTTATCGGTTCGTAATACCCGAACGTCGTTCGATGAAATCTCGGCAGCAGTAAACTGGTGGAGCGCAGCGATCGTTGTGAAGCACGGAAATCAAGTTGAGACAGAATCTTCGAAGAGTCGATATCACCGTTAATCAGTTTTGCCACGAAAACAGCTTGCTGAATTTTTCTGCGTCTTTCTAATGAGTCGAGTCCGATCAGTCGACAGCGATCAGGATACGGTGGGAGCTCAAGCGGATTCCTCCAAGGAAGCTTTCTTAGAGCAAGACGAACAAATCTTTTCTGTACGCGTTCAATCCGTAAATTCCAAACCAGCTGATACGGATTCCAAATTAGGCTAGCATTTTCCAGTATAGGACGAACCAAGGAGCAATATAACGCTTTCAAACAATGTGGATCTTTGAAGTCCCGCCCGATCTTCGCAATGAAACCTAATTGCCGTGTTGCCTTTGAAATTATAGATGAACGATGTAGATTGAAGGTAAGCTTAGCATCTAACAAAACACCAAGATCATTAACATGATCAACTCTCTGGAGTTTTTGTCCATCAATTTCATAGTCGAATCGAATTGGATTCAGTATTCGGTGGAACGTTATGACCTGGCATTTTGCAATGCTGACAATAAGCCAGTTTCTATGACACCAGGTGACGAATGTGTCAAGAAGATTTTGAAGCCGGATGCAGTCGTCGATAGAACGAACTTCAAGATACAATTTCAAATCATCGGCATATACTAATCTGCAACCAACACCGAGCAGCGGAACAGCATCATTGAAGAACAGCAAAAACAAAAGTGGACCCATATTACTGCCTTGAGGAACTCCAGATAGATTTGAAAACGGAGATGATACACAGGAGCCAAGCTTTATTCACAAAACTCTACCACATAAGTAAGAGCAAAGCCATTCAATAAACTTTTGTGTTGCACCCAGCCGCGAAATCTTGCACAAAAGTATTCGGTGGTCAATTCGATCGAAAGCTGCTTTAAGGTCAGTGTATACTGCATCAACTTGTACTCTCTTCTCCAAACTCGAGAAACAAGTGGAAGTGAAATCTAACAGATTCGTGCTGACCGAACGACCTGGCATAAATTCATGCTGATCAGAGGAGATGTAATTTTTTGTACGAAAAAGTACCTCAGTGCTCACAATTATTTCAAATAGCTTAGATGCAGCAGATAAATTCGTTATGCCTCTGTAATTCCTTACGTCAATACGATCACCGTTCTTGTAAACAGGAAACATAAAAGACTGCTTCCAAGTCACCGGAAAAATTCCTTGCTCAAATGATTTGTTAAATATAGTGCACAAAGGATCGGCTAAAACAGAAGCACAATGACTATACACCACAGAAGGAATACCATCTGGTCCGGGCGAAAACGATCGTTTTAACTTTTTCGCTGCGGCAACAATCATAACGGGAGTAATCAAAAATGTGTCAATGTGCGTTATATTCTCGGGAACATCCATCGCGGCGGTCTTCGCTTCGATACCGGAGGCAGTATTTTCAGCAAACACAGAAGCAAAGAACTTTGCAAACAGATCACATGAGTCCAAGGTTGACATGGATTCTACACCATCGAGACAAACTGTTGAAGGAATCGATGAGCACTTGCGTTTCGAGTTTACAAAAGTCCAGAAATATTTAGGATTCCGACGAAGATCAGTTTGAATCCGCATAACGTAGGCTTTGTACCAAAGAGGCAAATAAAAAAGTATTACAAAACCTTCTCACTAACGCAACTCATTTGAAAATTTAGACATATATTAAATCTACGTTCGGACTAACAAAAAAAGGATAAGATACACTTGATCGATAGGGGCAACAAAATTAATGACAACAAGGAACTTTGTGATATTCTTAACAAATTCTTTTCAAATATCAGTAACGAATTAGCTAAAGTTATTCCCGTAAACTCATCTTTTTGTCCCATAAGTAATGTTCGTCGTGTTTGTGAATCTATTTTTTTACGTCCTTCATCTATAAATGAAGTGATCCTGTTAATACTACCATAACTCAAGGTGGCTAAAGTCATTCCTGTGTTCAAATCTGGTGAGCCTTGTGATTGTAATAATTAGCGTCCTATATCTACATTGTCCGTATTTAAAAAAATATTTGAAAAACTTCTAGTCACTAGACATATCGAATTCCTAAGTAAGCATCCTCTTTAAATTCCAATATGGCCTCAGACATGGTTCTAGCACACATACCGCTATAATTGAATTAGGTAGTTGACAAAATTATAAGCGCGATCAATAGTAAAAACCTGTTTTAATCCACTTGGTGGTGTAATGATGCCTTTCTCATTTTAATTTTCTCCTGTATAGTACAGTATAGTCTTCTAAAGACAGTACAGTATAGTCTTCTAAATACTACCAGAGCTTAAAATTGTCACACATTCTCAATGAAAGAAACTATTTCAGCAGTCTCATTTTCAATGTTTTACTGTCTCATTCGCAAATTACCGACACCAGAACAAACGAAGAGAGACGAAGCATTTTAGTTTCTCATCGAAAAAATGAGAGAGCATAATTGCCAACGTCACTCTTTCCTCTATGACAAGACGAAACCAAATTAACGTCTTCAGGTAGCAACAGCAGAATTGAAATTTTCATTCTTGCATCGGTGTATTGAAAATATGTGACGCTTGGCTATAAAAAGTGACTAAAATATGGCAAATCGAAGTAATTACATCCCAGAACTTTTTTGGAAACCAAAACTACTACAAATTCAAGCACCAACAGTTAAAATTTATTGTGAAACCTTTTTCTGTCGTTTTCAATTCTCACAGCTTTGGTTGAATATCGACACTGAATACTATAGGATTTGCAAATGACTGAAAGGGCAAATGAAAGAAAAAACACAATTTTGAAACTACTTTCCCGTTTAAGTCATGGACTGGACATGGATTTCGTTCTCATAGTTTGCAAGCGAAACTGAGAGTGACAATAAGTCATTTTCGTTTATTTTTCAGTCAATGAAAATGACTTTTATTAGCTCTGAATACTACAATTTAAAAAAGTTTAGAAAATAGTTTTGAAGATTTCTGTTGCATAATACTACTACATTAATATACTACACTTCAATTTAAGTTAGTGGAAATCTATGTAATCATATGTGAGAAAGTGAAGTGAGCTCCATTTTATCACATTTGATTATTATTGTCGGCTAGGTTGCTGATCCTAGCAATGAAATAAATTCGTGGATTATTTTTTTTACCGGCGGCGACCAGTTTGTATATATATTCCGTGTCTGCTTTATTCATTCTTTCCTTCCACTAAAAGAATTGTACCGGTTGGCAAAGCAAGCAAGCATCATATATGCACTCTGTTGGCTCGCAATGAGTTCGTTTCGAAGTGTTTAGGTACACGCAGTGAAATGGAGCTTGTTTAAAATAACAAATCAGTTAGTAGATTTTTAAACCTGACTCATGTTAATTTCAAGCTAGAATATGATTGTTCTACACCATTTTCTCCTTTCAACAACTACAAAGATCTCTTTTCAATGTAAATAAATATTTTGGTCTTGCCAAACGAAAAAAATAATTGTTCCAGCTGATTTTATTGTTGAAATAATTCATCAATATATTGCGTATCAACGAAGGCAGAGTTGATTTTATTGGCAATATCTATGTTGATTCATGTCTGGTTTATCTTTATGTTAAGAACAAAATTTATTCATTTTATCTGTTGTCTTATTTGTGTAAAGATACAACAAAGTTTATTGTTCCAAAGAACAGTATCAGTCCTATTTCTTATAAACCACAGCTGTATTTTCGATCGTGAATGAACAGAAAAGTTTTTTACGCGTTTCAAAAGTAAAATTTCATCTGCTTATATATTTTTCATCGGGATTTTCATCAGTCCAAGCGTAAGTATTGATTGTTAATATAATATTGAATTGATTGTGGTATGTAGACAAATATTATAAATGTATGAAATATAAATGCAATTGGAATTCCTTACAAATATATAAATTGTAGAAAAAAGTTCCAAAAACAAGCCTTCAAATTATTTCGAAAGAAATCATTTTACTCGTAAAAACAAAACAAAATGAATAATTTCTACAAACAAAATCGTTGATATCTTATCATTTATTTCAACTGCCAAGTTTATAAATTCAAAACACTACAAATATCACCTTTATCCAAAATTAGTACATTTTAAACTGATTTTGCACTCGGTCGAATGTAGGGTTGTTTATTATGCTTGAGAAGTAAAAATCCCAAGTTTTTGTCAATTATTATTGTCTCTCATGATCGTAAAACTTTTTACGTGCCTATGCCATGGATAATTGTGGAATGAAGACCTTCTGCAGTTTCCAATAATGAAATGAATGATAACTGATATTTCTAAAAATCAAGTATGATACAATCAAAAGTAACAAAATTATCTGTTACTATCTCGTGACGTTAAATTAAGTGGAAGTACATGCAATTTTTTTCTTGATCGTATATTCTCCAGGTATCTTCTGATTATGTGATAACAGAGTTATATTTCATTTGGACTCTTTGTACGTGATCCTTGAAAGTGAGATTCTTATCATATAGCGTGAATATATTTTAGTAAAGTAAGGCGTATTCACGTCAAAATTTTATTGCTCAAAATAGTTTTAAGGTAAATAATGAGTTGTTTCAAAACTGGATGTGTGATATGACTCTAACAAATCGATAAATAACGCGGAGTGCGTTATTTTGTCGTCAATACGACTTACTTTATTATGGGGCGGATTTTCACAATTTACTTTGTACAAGAATGGGCATCGCGAATATCTCTTGATGTACTTAACCCAACAATATAATTTTTTCTACAAACTATCGGAAATATGATCAGGAATTTGTGATTAAATTTTCAACAGCGTGAGATAACCATAAATAACTAAAAAAAAAAAATTTCTAAAACTTTTGGAAATAATGAGGAAAATTCTTCACGCTTGCTTGCCTTTTTCGCACTCGGACGACGGTTTTGAGGTAGACAGATATCAGTTCTATAAAACCACAAACGCTCAGGTCGTGCTCTCAACTGAGCTTCGAATTCAGGATTCAGTTTTAGAACTAAATTGCCACTGAGTTGTTTAGTTTTGTTTAGTTCTAGAACTGAGGTCCAGTCTGAATTCTATAAATAGGTTCTCTGTAGAACTATTAATATATTCCCAAAGAACTTTGCGAATTTTTCCTACTATGTAAATCTATCATTCCGGTTGGTTCAGGTCCAGAGCTTAGTTCCAGTACCAATAGTTCAGTACAGTATTGAATTATTTGCGGGACGTTCGCACAGCCAGTTTCACTTCACAGAAGATCGAGTACGTCATCCTAATGCTGATCGTTTGCATTGGAGCAAAATACACACAGTGTTTAATTTCGTTTATATCCGAACAGTATTTAATATCGTAAAAAATTACACATTTTGGCTTTTCTGAATTAATCCCGTTCATAGTTTTGATCATTTCTTTCACTGAAATATTCTAATCCGGAATGAAATAATCTACATCAAAATTCGGTATGTTGCTATGTTTTTTACTCGCATTTGTTCCGCGTTAGTTAATTATGTGGTAGAAAATATTTGTCGCCAATAAGACGACCTTTAGTAGAAATGCAAAATTTCAATTCTAAAAGCAGTAAAAGTTGCGAAATTCACACAATCAACCAATACGAACGATTTTCATTTCTATTCGTATTCACGTTCTCCAGTTATGTCTGTGAAATTACTCTAAAAAAACTAAAAAAGCTAAACCGATCACTTCGGGAGTCTATTGTAAAATATTTTATATGAGTGCTTGCGCTGCTCATACTGTCGGCTGCTGCGTATGCACTTTATGTGCTGGTTGATTTCCTCAACATTGAAAAAACTATTTAGAGAAACTTTGACCGATTCAATTAAATAATGAATGAGTACAATCCGTATGCTTCTAAGGCCCGGAGGAGATGTAGAATATCTAATATGAAAGGTATCAAAACGAGAACAAACTAAAACCTAATTATAACTGCAATATCAGATTGAATCCTTAATTTTTTTTTATTTAAAAGATATTTTTATTCAGGCCTATTTGCGTACAAGCTTTACGTGGCCGATTGAGCCGATTTTTTAAATAATTTTTTTTGAGTTGGATCTCGTTGTCACCCTTTTTCCATTTCCCTCCTGCGAGGATTGAGGGGCACTTCATTCGTGATTCGTCTCGTCATCCATTGCCGCATCGATGGTATTGTTGTCGATTTCCGTCTTCTTTTCGTTGCTAGTTGCTGTAGATGTACCTTGTTGTATATTGGTTGCAATTGCTGGCTGGTTGGAGGGTAAGTTGTTAACTGCAGCTGGTGTACTTTGTTCTATAGGGGATGATGATGGATTCGTTGAAGGGGATGCTTCATTGTTGTTGGTGGCTGTCACAGGTGTACTGGGGTTGCTTGGGGTTGGTGTAAAGGAAGCACCGTTGTCTTTTGGTGTGGTTGTCTCCTTGTCCAGTTTATCACATGGCTTACCGGAGTGAACAGCTTTTTGGCAATATTGATATGTGGCCATCTGATTGTCATAGGTAACAAGTGATTTGCACGGCATTCTTGTATCTTGACCTAAAATCAAATAAGAAGGTATAGCCTTCTTCAAGTGTATGCGTAATAAATGTACGCCATTTAGAATACCGGGGAAAAAATTCTTCCAATTTTCCATTTTTTCGATATAGAGACCGTATTGGGACATAGTTTTGCGAATATATGAATCGGTGACGCTTGAGGGAAGATCATGCACACGCTCTTCTATAGCACTATCTTCCATATACTTCTTGATTACGCTTATTGTCTTTCGCGAATTGAATTGCATCCAACTCTTTATAAAACTGGATGTAAACAACATTATTTGTCATATTGCATTGAAGTAAATGCACACGTTTAATATCAGGATACATTTGCTCATTAAGTAAACCTTCAAGTTCTCGTATCGAAGGTCGAATTTTGCACTGCCTGAAGTCAACAACAATTGTATTCTTTCGTGTCGGCGGTGGCTTTTGTTCGTTTGGTTCACTCATTTCGAGGTCGTTCTATTGTTCACTACACAATACTGTACTTGGTTTCTTCCGTCTCGAACGTAAGCGGTTTTGTTTTATCGACTGACTTGGATGAGATGTGAAAGCAAACTGAATCCTTAATTTGATTTTAGCTTATAAATTTCTCAATTGATATCACATTATTTTTCTTTTTGCTTTTGGATAAAAAAAACTTACGAGGCAAAAGTTTTGTGATACTTCAAAACTGATAATATTAAATGCAAAAATTTAATACATGCATTTAAATAGGACTAAGTTAATTAGGCGATACAAAAATGCAAAAGAAAATTTCAATGGAACATCTATTGCTCCAATTCTATGTTGTGTTTTACAAAATGCTTCGACATCCTGTGGCAGTTGGCCGGGCCACAAACGTGGTCCTTAACTTAAAAGTCTTAATTTCCTGATCGTAGTAAAGTAATTCTAATCGATAATTTGCGGAGGTGTATGGTAAAAGATACTGAATGAATATTTAGTTAATAATAACTATTTTATAGATAGCCATTCTTCTTAATTGATTTGATTTTTGCAGGTGCGCCACAGTATCAGAATCAGAACAAATTGGCTCAAATGGCACGTTCTCCTTGATATCAATTGAACTGATTAGTACCGATTTCCTTTTTCAATGATGTTTTCACAGAACGAACCGCTGCCTCCCATAGTCCACCAAAATTGGGAGCTCTGGGTGGGATAAATTTTCATAAAATTACTTGTTGAGAAAAGTTGCGACCTATGCAGTTTCGGCTTGTCTCGTTATTCAAAATACCATATAGTTCGTTTAGTTCGTGGTGCGCACCAGAGAAGTTTTTTGCATTGTCCGAATGAATCTCAGTTGGTACTCCATGGTGTCCAATGAAGCGACGAAAAGTAGAAATAAATCCAACCGTCGATAAATCGCTAACAATTTCCAAATGTATTGCCTTTGTAGTAAAACAGACGAAAACAGCGATATATGCTTTCGAAGCTGCTGCACGACGATGCGCAGGTTTCAAATAGAAAGGGCCACAGTAGTCAACACCTACAATTGTAAATGGTCTGCTTGGACGAACTCTTAAACCTGGAAGGTTGCTGAATGGGCACTGGGTTGGAACGAAAACAGCGATAACAGTTCCGAAGTACTGAATTAACTATTCGCTTGCCATGTATAGGCCAAAATTCCTGTCGTATTACTGCTAACGTTAATTGACGTCCTCCGTGGACAGTTATACGATGAAAATAGTCTACAAGCAAACTCGTGAACGGATGTGCACTGGGTATTATCGCTGGATGTTTGGCTTCATATTCATATTCGGAATTGCGCAAACGACCACCAACTCTGATAACGCCGTTATCGTCCAGAAACGGATGAAGTAGCCTGAGTGTAGATCCCTTTTGGACTAATCGATGTTTACGTAGATGCTTAAGTTCTTCTGGGAAACATTCAGTTTGAACTAGTTTAATCATAACCAATTTTGCCTGACATTCCGCGAGATACTTAATCAGCAGGGTTTTCTTTACCAGAGATATGCTGCCAACGATGACCATGGGTAATGGTTTGAAACGAGGAAACTCGATTGCCCACGAAGGTCTTCCATGTATTCGGCGGGGCATTTAACCAATGTAATACTATAGTGGAATCTGGAAAAAGGTACATTTAATCTCAGTTAAATGGAGCGCTTTGGCCACCTTTGCATACAAGCAAGCTGCTTCCTTTGCTGCACATAACTCTAAGCGAGGAAGGATCAGTCTTTTTATTGGAGCAACGCAAGATTTAGATGATATCAACTCAAGGCGAATGTTGCCTGCTTTATCTTCTGAGCGTACATAGAAACAGGATCCATAGCCTGATTCCGAAGCATCTGCGAAACAATGAAATTGAACGTTAGACCAACTTGGGATGAATGCAAATCTGCTGATTCGAAGCTCTGCCAATCCCTTCAGCTGAGTATAAAAATTCAACCATCTTTTTTCTAGTAAAGTTTGTACAGGAGCGTCCCAGCTAGACTGCAACAAGGAGATTTCTTGCATCAAATTTTTTGCCACAATAACAATCAAAAAGTTTAGCAATGGTGGATAGAATATTCCTCCTAGTCCATTTATTACTCTGATTTCCAATGTTGTAAACGAATCGCAAATCATCCATTTTAGGCTCCCAAGTAATCCCCAAGGCCTTAACTCCTTCATTCAGAAACGGCTCAAATGAAATTGATAAACTCGTTCCAAGTTGCTCTTTGGGTACATCAGCCAGGACTTTCGAACGATTCGAACACCATTTTCATAGAGTGAAGCCTCCCTTCGACAGAAGCTCATCCAACTCCATCCGTAATTGAATGGCTTCAGATACAGTAGCTGCTCCACCTATGTAGTCGTCTACATAAAAATCATAAACCAAAGCGACACTCGTTAGGGGATAGAGAGAGCCCTCATCATTTGCAAGTTGGTGTAGTGATCTAATTGCTAAGAAAGATGATGGTGTTAATCCATAGGTCACAGTTAACAGCTCATAGATTCCAATGGGTGCGTTCGGCGAAAATCTCCATAAAAATCGTTGAAAATGCGTATCGTCCTGATGTAAGCTTACTTATCTATACATCTTCTCAATATCACCAACAAGCGCCACCTCATGCTCACGAAACCGCACAAGGAGACTTGTTAGATCATCTTGAATCAACGGTCCCTTAAGAAGAACATCATTCAATGCAAATCCGCTGTCTGTGCGCGCCGACCCATCAAAGACGACGCGCATTTTTGTTGTAGTGCTCGATTCCTTCACAACGGCATGATGGGGTAAATAATATGCATTCGGCTGAATATCGTTCCCGGCATCAGTCAACGGAACGGCTAGTTTTTTCATGTGTCCCAAGTCCAAGTATTCCTACATAAATGCGTGATATTGACATTTCATCTCCGGGTTCAGTTGCAATCGTTTTTCCAATTTAGAAAACCTTACAAGCGCAGTGGCTTTAGATTCGCCCAACATTCTGCTAAAATTTAAATGTTTCGGTAAACGTACAAAGTATTTACCATCACGTAAACGTCCATGTGTGTTGACAAAGTGCGCCTCGCAATCCTGCTCCTCCTTAGTCCATGTGGGTTTATCTTCAGTGCTTTCTACCTTCGAAATCCTTTCTAGAATATTCTCAAGCTTCTCCGGTGCAGTGGCCAGATAGCATTGGATTGGTTCTTCATTCCTACTTGTACCTCTTCCCGACACAATCCAACCAAAAACAGTGTCTACTAGTACAGTTCGTCTCTCCATCCGCCCGAGTGTGAGTGTGTATGTTAAAAAATATGCACTCACTTTTCTCGGAGACGGCTAGACCGATTTTCACAAACTAAGATTCAAATTAAAGGTCCATGGTAAAGGTCCCGATACGACTTCCGGTTCCGGAGATATAAGATGATATGTACCAAAAAAATGGAAAAAAATATGCACACACTTTTTTCAGAGATGGCTTAACCGATTTTCACAAACTTAGATTCAAATAAAAGGACTAACAGTCCTCTAGCTTGCTATTGAATATCATTTGGATCCGACATCCGGTTTCGGTGTTACATGGTAATATGTGAAAATTAGAAAAAAAGTGTGAACTCAATTATCTCTAATATGGCTCAATCGTTTTTCACAACATAAGATTCAAATGAAAGGTCTTATAGTTTCCTAAAAAATGTAGACCATCCGGAATTAAAGCGTGATAAGTTGAAAATTACCAATTTCAATAGTAGTTTTTCACAAACGATGGTCAGGTACAAATCCCATAAAACTGTTTGATAAATTCTTCTAGTTTGCAGGGCTTATTAGTTTGTGGGCATAAGAATTTAATTCGGCACTACTAGTCCCTTCTTTTTCTGTTCTGAAAGCACCGAAAGTGGTGAAGAAAAACTCCAAAAATAGAACTCACTTCGATTTCTCTGCGATGCTTGAACCGATTTTACCAAATCATGATTTGAATTGAAGCTCATATTATCTTTAAAAATACTGTCAAATTTCATCAGGATCCGACTCCGGTTTTGCAGCTACAGGGCGATACCAAGGTCAAGATGTTCGCAATATTGATTGTAGTGGCGCATTATACGATTGATTGGGCTATATTTTGCATATTTTGTTGTAGTGTTTCTTTCTAAAAATAATTTCCTGGTTCGTAATTGACGGCTAGGTGTATAAAAATTTAGTTGCGATAATAAAGAAGGTGATTGAATGCGTTGAGAAATAATGTCGCTGGTAAAATAAAGCATTGCAAGATCGCGGCGTTCTTTAAGTGTTTGAATATTGATGATCATGCAGCGTGCTTCATATGATGGTAGAGGAAATGCTGTCCAGTTTAATTCACGAAGTGCATATAAAAGAAATTGTTTTTGAATAGATTCGATGCGTTCTTCGTGAATAATATTGTATGGATTCCATACTAGGCTGCAATATTCCAAAATAGGTCGGACATATGTAGTGTATAACAATTTGATTGTGTATGGGTCCTGAAAGTTATGACTGAAGCGTTTAATAAAGCCCAGCATGCTATTAGATTGATTGATTATGGTATTGTAGTGTTCCACAAAAGTGAGCTTGGAGTCTAAGATTACGCCTAAATTTCTTACAATTTTACATTTTTCTACAAGTTGATTTCCTAGATGTATGTTTGTAGATATAGTTTCATTTTTCCTACTGAAAGTTATTGAGTTACATTTTTTTACATTGAGTTGGAGTAGACTTTTGCAGCACCAAATGTGGAATAGATTGATTTCGTTCTGGAATATTACAGCGTCGTTGATATTTTTAATTTCCATGAAGAGTTTCATGTCGTCTGCATATATAAGCACTTTCAGATTTTTGAGTATGAACGAAATGTTGTTTATATGTAAAATGAAAAGGAGAGGCCCTAAGTGAGAACCCTGAAGTACGCCAGAAGTTACATTAATTGGTTCAGACAGAATGTTTTGGAAGCGGACTACCTGTACACGATTCGTTAAGTATGATTTGAGCCATTCAAGAAGAGTATGTTTTATGCCATATTTTTGTAGTTTGTGTAGAAGTAAAGGTATGTCAATACGGTCGAAGGCTTTGCTAAAGTCAGTGTAAAGAGTTTCTACGTAGTTGCCGGCGTCCATTGCATTCAGAGTAAATGTCATAAATTCTAAGAGATTTGTTGTAGTTGAGCGGCCTTTAAAAAAGCCATGTGGTTTGTTTGTTATTACATTTTTAAGTTGATGAAAAAGTTTTTCGTTTACAATTTTTTCAAATAATTTTGAAATGCATGAGATAATGACTATTCCACGGTAGTTCCGAATGTTACATTTTGCACCAGATTTAAATATTAGTACAAGAAAGGAAGATTTCCATGCTTTAGGAAAAGTACATTTTTTAATTGATAAGTTAAAAAGTAGTTGTAGTGGTATTGTAAGTTCTTCAGCAAGATTATTTAAAAATATTGGTGATATACTGTCAGGTCCAGGCCCTTTTGAGGCGTCTAAGTTTTTCAGTGCTGTCGAAATGTCATGTTCTGATAGATAGTTTAGAGATGGAGTTGGAAAATGCAGGTATGAAAGAGAAGTATTCACGGTCACGGTCAGTTTCTGAATAGGATGTATATACTCCTTGGAAAAAATTTGCAAAGTGATTGAAGATTTCTGTACTATTTTTCCCTACATGTTTGTCGAGGTGCATTTGAGATGGAAAATTGTTGCTTTGTAGTTTAGTTTTTGTGTAGTTAAAAAAGTTCTTAGGGCAAGTCTTTATTTCGTTTTCAATTTTGCGGTTGTATTCTTCAAGTGCTGTGTTAATGGCTATTTTGAGTTGATTGCATAGATTTAAGTAATTTTGAAGATGAGCGTTACTTTTTTCTTGTTTGTAAGTTTAGTGTGCTTTTGGTTTCCTATTTTTCAAATGTTTTAGTTGTGAATTGTGAATTTGCTGTTATGATTTTTTCTTCTTCTTTTCATGGGCAAAGTTTCGGCTAATATTATGTTTATAATGTGATAGAATTTGTTTACTTCGACGTCGAAATTTCCTTCTGTACTAAGTATGTTCCGCCAATTTATTATACTTAGTCTACACTTGCCTTCTTCAAAGTCAATTTTGATGTGGAACACATTTTTGTTTTTCTATATAGCGGTGCAAACTAGAAACTCAAGAAAAATACACGTAGAAATGTGATCAGGCTTTGAACAATTACAGCTCAGTCAATTTTGTATCAATGATTAATATTATGTCACCATTTGATTGGAAATATTTCTACGTATTGATTTGAATGTTCATAGCCATGTATTTTTAATTTTATATCATCGAAATGTTGATTAATAGCTAGCACTGTCCTATTTTGGCTGCAAAATCTCCGGCATACCGGATTTCCCTGCCATAGTCGACGGTTTTGATGGAGTAAGCAATATATCAAAGGGAAAGCAGCGCTCTGATTGGTCAATCGAAGCAAAAGCAAAGCAGTTGGAAGCACGCGAATCTACAAATAGGAGCGAAATTATAGCTAACGTTTCAGTCTTATGCGTAGCTTGCTAGAGGTAGGTTGTTGCTACACAGCAAGATAAAAAGTGCCATAAACGATTTGAAGCTTTTATTGGTATGCTCTGATCTTGTGTCATGCAAGATTGGATGAAATCCCATGTTATGACGTTTCGCTTGAGAAATTGACAACTACCCCAGAGTAAATTTTGAGTGCATAAGACTAATTTCTAATTTATATAAGATGAACTCGATTGATAATGAGAAATATTTTATCGCTTCAACCGAAATCGCAAAATGGTAGTAATGGTAGAGAAACGCTATAAAAATAACTGCTTGCATACAAAACTTGAACACAAGCTTGGTGGAGAGAAGCTTAAATATCGATATCCGCATCGCAAGCATGTACAAACATTTAATTGTATACATTTAGGCTATTGATGTAATTTCGTCGGCTACGAAACAAATACAAATCACGATCAATAGAGTCTATATTCTGGGTTCGCGTGTTCGGTGTTGATTCCTAATAAGGATCAATCTAAGCAGACTCTTGTGCATTTGCGGATTCAAAAGTGTGATGATTAATTGAAAATGTCAATCATTGGAAATTTTGCTCGAACAACCCCATGGGGCTGATCCTTGTAGTTTTTATTGTATTCCGGCACTTCCTCATATTCCAAGTCAAAGGGAAGGGATGCATTGTGTGTAAATAATGAATATTCAATTGCGGTGTGAAATGCTTCATTTTTCCATAATGGCAGGTTTGATGCGTTCACACAAAAGTCTTCTGTGCAATTTGTGAAAAGAAGATCTAAATATGCATTTTGTTGATTTTTTACGGAGTTTACTTGATGTAGGCCAAAATTAGAATTTTGTCGGAAAAGACTAATTTCTAATTTAGTAAGAGTAAGATTGATTCATTTTCAATGTCAGAAATAAAGTCCGCATTACGTTGATTGAAGTTGCCAAAAATATGAAGCTTTACTTCAGGTTCCATATTCGAAATAATTGTGTCTAAAGATTGAAAGAACAATTCAAAAGAGATTTTGTTTGCATTTTCGGGTGGGAAGTAGACAGAGCAGTAAATATGTTCTTCTCCCAATATTGAGACTTTGGCCCATACATGCTCAAATTCTTTATATTTAGGAGTAATAATTTCTTCAGAAGTAAAGCAAGAGTTTATGGCTATGAGGACTCCACCTCCAGATTTTTTTCTGACAGAGAGATAAATTTCAGTCGTGCCGGAATACGTTAAAATTATTTCCAAATACTTCTTCGCTTCTAACACTTTCACCCCAGCTGCTTTTAGTTCCAAGAATTACGTCGAAAGAGGAGGTTATTAAATTTTGATGAATTTCTTCCATTTTGGCCAGGCTTTTCATGCGGTTGAAATTTTGGTAATAGACCAGCTAGTTAGTCTTTGTCCAAGGGTTAGGAATATTGTAATGACACACTATTGTTATTGTTGTGGCAGGTATGTTGTTGTTGTTGTGGCAGGTATGTTGTTGTTTTTGTTGTGGCAGGTATGTTGTTGTTGTTGTTGTTGTTGTTGTTGTTGTTGTTGTTGTTGTTGTTGTTGTTGTTGTTGTTGTTGTTGTTGTTGTTGTTGTTGTTGTTGTTGTTGTTGTTGTTGTTGTTGTTGTTGTTGTTGTTGTTGTTGTTGTTGTTGTTGTTGTTGTTGTTGTTGTTGTTGTTGTTGTTGTTGTTGTTGTTGTTGTTGTTGTTGTTGTTGTTGTTGTTGTTGTTGTTGTTGTTGTTGTTGTTGTTGTTGTTGTTGTTGTTGTTGTTGTTGTTGTTGTTGTTGTTGTTGTTGTTGTTGTTGTTGTTGTTGTTGTTGTTGTTGTTGTTGTTGTTGTTGTTGTTGTTGTTGTTGTTGTTGTTGTTGTTGTTGTTGTTGTTGTTGTTGTTGTTGTTGTTGTTGTTGTTGTTGTTGTTGTTGTTGTTGTTGTTGTTGTTGTTGTTGTTGTTGTTGTTGTTGTTGTTGTTGTTGTTGTTGTTGTTGTTGTTGTTGTTGTTGTTGTTGTTGTTGTTGTTGTTGTTGTTGTTGTTGTTGTTGTTGTTGTTGTTGTTGTTGTTGTTGTTGTTGTTGTTGTTGTTGTTGTTGTTGTTGTTGTTGTTGTTGTTGTTGTTGTTGTTGTTGTTGTTGTTGTTGTTGTTGTTGTTGTTGTTGTTGTTGTTGTTATTGTTGTTGTTGTTGTTGTTGTTGTTGTTGTTGTTGTTGTTGTTGTTGTTGTTGTTGTTGTTGTTGTTGTTGTTGTTGTTGTTGTTGTTGTTGTTGTTGTTGTTGTTGTTGTTGTTGTTGTTGTTGTTGTTGTTGTTGTTGTTGTTGTTGTTGTTGTTGTTGTTGTTGTTGTTGTTGTTGTTGTTGTTGTTGTTGTTGTTGTTGTTGTTGTTGTTGTTGTTGTTGTTGTTGTTGTTGTTGTTGTTGTTGTTGTTGTTGTTGTTGTTGTTGTTGTTGTTGTTGTTGTTGTTGTTGTTGTTGTTGTTGTTGTTGTTGTTGTTGTTGTTGTTGTTGTTGTTGTTGTTGTTGTTGTTGTTGTTGTTGTTGTTGTTGTTGTTGTTGTTGTTGTTGTTGTTGTTGTTGTTGTTGTTGTTGTTGTTGTTGTTGTTGTTGTTGTTGTTGTTGTTGTTGTTGTTGTTGTTGTTGTTGTTGTTGTTGTTGTTGTTGTTGTTGTTGTTGTTGTTGTTGTTGTTGTTGTTGTTGTTGTTGTTGTTGTTGTTGTTGTTGTTGTTGTTGTTGTTGTTGTTGTTGTTGTTGTTGTTGTTGTTGTTGTTGTTGTTGTTGTTGTTGTTGTTGTTGTTGTTGTTGTTGTTGTTGTTGTTGTTGTTGTTGTTGTTGTTGTTGTTGTTGTTGTTGTTGTTGTTGTTGTTGTTGTTGTTGTTGTTGTTGTTGTTGTTGTTGTTGTTGTTGTTGTTGTTGTTGTTGTTGTTGTTGTTGTTGTTGTTGTTGTTGTTGTTGTTGTTGTTGTTGTTGTTGTTGTTGTTGTTGTTGTTGTTGTTGTTGTTGTTGTTGTTGTTGTTGTTGTTGTTGTTGTTGTTGTTGTTGTTGTTGTTGTTGTTGTTGTTGTTGTTGTTGTTGTTGTTGTTGTTGTTGTTGTTGTTGTTGTTGTTGTTGTTGTTGTTGTTGTTGTTGTTGTTGTTGTTGTTGTTGTTGTTGTTGTTGTTGTTGTTGTTGTTGTTGTTGTTGTTGTTGTTGTTGTTTTTGTTTTTGTTGTTGTTGTTGTTTCCCCTTCCGATGTTTTCGTCTGAGGTTTACTTTTTCTTCTTGTTTTTCTTGCAGTCGTCGAGTACGCTGTTTCTTGTCATACTCACTCCAGTCTCGTTTCCAGATTTTTTTACTTCCAATGAAGCGCCAGCCACTGTCGCATGTTTGAATTTCCTTCTCTTTGAGTTCTTCAGCTAGAGACATAGGTTTGGTATTTTGGTCTTTGGTTCCGATACTGGAGATTGAAGTCAATATTGCTTTGACTTCATCCCTCAATTCTTATTAGGTATTATTGCAGGGACTTCAGATTTGGTAGGTAGTAAGAATTTTTCTTCGAGGGGAAGAAGCCGTTCGCTCATTTCCTTGATGTGCTGGTCATTGACTTTACTAAAATCGCTAACGTTTTTTATGGCACTGTGTAACGAGGCCTCGTGTGACTGCATGCGCTGACCTAACAGTTCGGCTGAAAAGTTCGTATCGTTTAATAGAAACACACATTTTTTTGCCAAAATTCGTTTTTATTATTCAACATAATTGCCATCAGAGGCGATGCAGTGATTATAGCGATCTTCCAACTTTTCGATACCATTTTTGTAGTACGATTTGTCCTTTGCCTCAAAATAGGCCTCAGTTTCAGCGATTACCTCTTCATTGCTTCTAATTTTTTTACCAGCGAGCATTCTCTTGAGGTCTGAGAACAGGAAAAAGTCACTGGGGGCCAAATCTGGAGAATACGGTGGATGAGGGAGCAATTCGAAGCCCAATTCGTTCAATTTCAGCATGGTTTTCATCGACTTGTGACACGGTGCATTGTCTTGGTGAAACAAAACTTTTTTCTTCTTCAAATGAGGCCGTTTTTTTTTAAATTTCGTCCTTCAAACGCTCTAATAACGCTATATAATAGTCACTGTTGATGGTTTTTCCCTTTTCAAGGTAGTCGATGAAAATTATACCATGCGAATCCCAAAATATAGACGCCATAACCTTACCGGCCGATTGTTGAGTCTTTCCACGCTTTGGGTTCGGTTCATCGCGTGCAGTCCACTCAGCTGACTGTCGATTGGACTCCGGAGTGAAGTGATGGAGCCATGTTTCGTCCATTGTTATATATCGACGAAAAAAATCGGTTTTATTTCGATATAACAGCTCCAAACACTGCTCAGAACCATCAATTCGTTGTTGTTTTTGATCGATTGTGAGCTCACGCGGCACCCATTTTGCACAAAGCTTTCTTATATCCAAATATTCGTGAATAATATGTCCAACACGTTCCTTTGATATCTTTAGGGTGTCAGCTATCTCGATCAACTTCACTTTACGGTCATTGAAAATCATTTTGTGGATTTTTTCACGTTTTCATCGGTAACAGTCTCTTCTGGACGTCCACTGCGTTCATCGTCTTCGGTACTCATATGACCAGTACGAAAGTTTGCAAACCACTTACGAATTGTTGCTTCGCCCGGTGCAGAGTCTGGATAACACTCATCAAGCCATTGTTTGCTATCGGCAGCACTTTTTTTTCATCAAAAAGTAGTGTTTCATCAACACACGAAATTCCTTTTTTTCCATTTTTTTCACAATAACAAAAGTAGCTTAACTCAAAATGCAATATCTCACAAACTAATAATCAGACAGCCATCAAATTTATACACGTATCTTTTGAAAGTTGGTACTAACTGAAAATGATATGGATTTAATTCTAGTGGCGCCCTCTCATAGAAACGATACGAACTTTTCAGCCGATCTGTTACTTTACCGCAAATGTTGTGGTCGTTTCTGCTGATACTGGACAATGACTGCTTCACGTCGATGAGCAAGCGCTCGATACTGTCGAATATTTCCAGGTAATGGGTTTTCATGTCTGCAGTGGTCCGGTGACACGTTTCCGTTTGATTTTTTGTGTGTTTTAGAAGTTGCTCCTGTAGATGAAGTAGTTTAAGAGTTTCAGCTCCTGTCCTTATTAAATGTTTAAAAAATCGGCACACCTAAAAAGCCTTGGTATTACATTACTGTAGTGGAATTTGACCTTTTGCTTCAACAGACTTCGCAGCCGATTCATAGCGTACAGGATAATTGCATGGCTAGTGCTACGATCCTACTGACACTAAGAATCCTTCCAGGGCGAAGTTCGAACATACGACAACTGGCTTGTAATAATAATAATAATAATTATAATAATAATAGTAATAATAATAATAATAAAAATAAAAATAATAATAATAATAATAATAATTATAATAATAATAATAATAATAATAATAATAATAATAATAATAATAAACCTACATGTTTATGCTGCTGATTCATGCTGTTTAGCTTGACATATGCAGAAGTAACAGAAACGCAGGTTCGCTTTGTTTGTTAGAATTCGTCTAATTGGTTTAAACGAAATGAAGCATGAGATAGTAAGTCTAATTTGAACTAGGTTCAAAACTGTTAAAATTTGTAGGTCATATTTGATGCTGACAAACAAAGCAACTTCGGCTATACCGGTCATCTGAATCCGGCTTCGGAAGAATTGGAAATGGTGATCAAAAACTGCAAAAGGATCTCACTCGCTTTCCTTCAAGATGGCCACATCGATTTTCACAAACTTATATTTTCAAAGGAAAAGTCTTACAGTTTCATATGGAATTCCTAAATTTGTTGTAGATACTACTTCTGGTTCCGGAACTACAGGGTAAACAGGATTTGTAGAGTTTGGTAGATTAGGTCCAAACAAACTTTCCTTTTTCTATTCAATGAACAGTTGTTTTAGCGAATTCCACAGCAACATCTATGATGTTATGAGTAATATGAGAAACTAGGTGGATTAAAACAGGTTTTTGTCGCTCTATTTGCGTAGCATATTGATATTGCGTATTGGACTTCCGACATTTGAATATCATTATCTGCTAGTGAAAATTGTTGCATAGATGATAATCGGAGGTATAATCATTCACAATAAAGAGTGATTTTAATGAATATCACTGTAGATTTTTTAGTCCATTTTCAAAATCATAAATAAAATAGATATTAAACCAACCCGAAAGAATATCAAAAGTATTAATACAGTTATATGTGGAAAAAAGAAACGTTAGTTAAGTACGCAGAGTTAACTGAGCATGATTATTATAACGTTAAGTGATTCCAAATTTACCAAAGTGATTGTCATCAGGTGACCATATGTGATTCAACTCCAACTTTTTAAAAATCTATCTTTCATTACCTGCCGCAAAATTTCAACAGCACGGAGTACGAACGTAAGAATAGTATTCGGCGAAATCTTCATAAACAGTTTTCATTAGTTTTATTGTAATAGGAAGTACATTACATGTACTTTAGCATACGATTTTAAACGACGTTTTGAAGGGGACTATCAGTTTTATTTATCTATCCAACCCAATCGTTTCGCCACCTTCCAATAATAAGGAATGATATTACGTTTAAATTTGCCGAGCTAATTTGTGATGTTCAACACACACCTTTTATCAGAGCAATATCTACGAGACATTTATACTTTTTAACTCCAGCAGAGTAAAAAATTGCTTCTATCGCATCGCTATTTTTTTATTTCAATTTTTTTTCGAACACTTTCACTCATGATTGCTGACATTTTGACTTGTAGTGAGTCAAAAATTGACTCAATGTAAGCGACATTCATGCCTGATGATACCTGCTCTTAAAATGGTAGAGAATGGCACACAGGATTAGTAACCAGCAAGAAAAGCAAGATCTCTTCTCTCTCGCCTGTCGCTCAGGCAGACACATATTAAGCATAGCTTTTGCTTCGTCCAGCGTTACATGGTTTGCTATCTCCGTTATTGAATCGTTCGCAGGCGGTGAACGTAAATGATTTGCGTGAGGCGAATTTCAGCAACCCTGATTGTCGGTACTTCCGGAACCGAAAGCTGGATATTGGCATAGGTTCATTCAACCATACACTAATATGACCTTCAAATTTATTTACGATTCACAATGAAGATTTATATTTTGAAAAAATTGTACCGGTAGTCGGACTTGGATGAAGTTCAATAGATCAATCATGGAACTATCAATGGGGCTTGTATGGTTACAGACTCTCATGCCAATATAAAGAGGTAACTAAGGAAAAAAATTATTGAAACTGACATTCTTACACTAAGCATGCAACGTCCGGAAGCAGGGTTTAAATCGAATGAAAATCAAGATATTCTTATGGTATCTTAAGACCTTACATTTAAATCTAAGTTTGTCAAAACCTGTTCAGCCATTTCCGAGAAAAGTGAATGACATTATTTACACATATTTGATGCATAGCACCCTATAATTCCGGAACCGGAAGTCGGATCCAAATGGAATTCTGGAACTTTGTATGGAACCAATAGACCTTTCATTTGAATCTAAGTTTGTGAAAATCGGTAAAGTCATTTCTGAGAAAATTGAATAAAACTATGTTCACCATTTCGGTGCATTATTTTCACATTTTTGTTGCATATCTCCCTGTAATTCCGGAACTGGAAGTCTGATCCAAATTAAATTCAGGTACATTATATGAGACCGTAAGGCCTTTCATTTGAATCTAAATTTGTGGAAATCGGTTCAGCCATCTCCGAGAAAAGTGAGTGATATTATTTTCACATATTTGGTGCAAATCACCCCGTAATTACGGAACCGGAAGTCGGATCCAAACAAAATTCAGGAACTTTGTATTGGATCGTAAAACCTTTCATTTGAATCTAAATTGGTGAAAATCAGTTCAGCCATCTCCGAGTAAAGTGAGTGACAATATTTGTCACACACAGACATTTGCTCAGCTCATAGTATATTTTTGGACAAACTTGATTGCTATGGTATCAGCTATGGTAGTTGCTAATTCAATTATTCGTAGTTACTTGACTAATAGAAAACAATTTGTATCCATCGGAAGTAACAGCAGCAACCCTGTTCCAATAAACATTGGTTTTCCACAAGGAAGTAATATTAGACCACTATTGTTTCTTTTATTTATTAATGACATATGTAATTTACAGCTTAAAGGAACTCCACGACTATTTGCCAACAACACAGCTCTGTTCTATCCTGACAGTGACATCAATGCTATTGTTAACTCAATGGAAAATTATTTCATAACTCTTGATCAATATTTTAATGCGAACCTATTATCAATAAATGTCACAAAAAGGAAACCATACAATACCAACGCATAATCACGCACGTTTCTCCGTAAAAAAATACAAAAAGTGTTTTTGATTCAAATTATCCCTTAATTCTCCCCTTAATTGCAAAATTCTTGTAACTGGAGTGAGAAACATTCAAATATTATTGAATGTTTGTAGCATTACCGTATATTTGGATTAGAGTGCATACTGATGGTCAACTCTCAGTATGAGTTAAGTTTGTTTAATCTGTTCTAAAGAGCGAGTGAGTGTCTTGTCATGAGTATACGGGTGTACTTGGCCTGAATCGGCGAGTCACTGTCTTACGGTACATGTTTTGTTATGCTTAGGGCAGCATTTCTTGGCTGACACCCGAAACCGTAGTATCTGTTTTATGACCGTATTTATTTTGTAGCGTTTTATGTCAGTACTATTTTGTGTGTCAAGAAGGTTGTTTACAAGTGGTAAGTGATACAGTGAAAAGTGTCTCTTTTTAGGTTGTCTGTTTAATTTCGATGAGCGGGTATAGTTCTGTATGATTATTTTAGTTCGATAAGGGTGGTCTTTGATGCGTGGGAACGTTTTCTTAGATTGCGCGACGTAGAGTAGTCATGATACATCACCATCCTTTGGGAAAAAAATGTAACGTAGAGAGATCATTCTTGTTGTTGGTAATTTTGATGCGTATGTACAATTTTTGATGAATATTACATAATTTGTCTTTTGATTATGATAACCGAATTTCACAACTTTGCTCAGGGAAGCTGAGTAAAACTTTACCTACTTCCACGGCAATGTTTTTTTGATATTCTCTTATAATTTTTTTTTTGGGTTTAACGTGGTAGTTAGGGTCGGTGAGCTACTTAATGCTACAAAGTTCATTTTACAAACGCATGAATTTTATGCTTTAATAAGTCTTTTTGTGTACAATTGATTTTTCTTTGTTTGTTGGTTTTGAATTTCGCAATTTGGATCTTGTAACTGTGTAACTCTGAATGGTCCTATATATATTGTCGTGAATACGACTTACTTTACTATGGGGCGCCTTTTCAAAATTAGCCATATGGAAGAATGGGCAGAACTTAATCGTGAATATCTTGACTTGTATTAATGGCAGCAACATAATTCTTTCACTATTTCATCAAAAATATGATCAGGAATTTAGGATAATATTTTGAGCAGTGTGAAATAACCACAAACAACTCAAAAATTAAGTTTTCTGAAAATTTTAAAACAACGCGGATAACTCTTTACTTTTGCCTGGGTTTTTCCCGCAAGGACGACGATTTTGAGGTAGTCAAGCACATATCTTCAACTGAACGTTATAAAAGGGGAACCGTGGTCGAAAATCGATCATTTCTTCTTGTGCGTTGGATGAAAGCAGACGTCGGGTCGAGAAGACGCATTCAACCAGTGGCATCGGAGAGCGCACCTTCTGCGTGGTTTAAAACCTCACACGCTCAGGTCGTAGTTCTCATTTGCCTTCCGGTCGTCAAGGCGAGAAGTTTCGCATCATTTGGCACTGCGAGCGGATGTGTTGGTTTGTTCGCAAAGCGAGTTTCAATTCAAGCAAGAACGATTGCATCAGCTGCTGATGGTTTGCATTGGAGAGAAAGAAAACAAAAACCGGAAAATGGACAACATTATGTTATATAAAATCAGCCGTCCTAATGGCTCTAAATGTTATCTAAAGAACTACTAAGATTACTTCTTTGCAAATCGAAGGTAGAAATCATCATTTTAGTTTAAATCCAAAATAATTTGATTTGCTTTGTGCACTTTTCGCTGTGCGAAAATCGTTCGAGAAAACTGATCCAACTGTGCTAAATGTCGTAGAGAATTCCACAATTTGGTCCTTCTAAAAGGTAGAAATGAATCCTGTACAGCATCTTGATAGTTTTTTTCAATGAAATATGCAAATCCGAAATGAGATAATCGACGTCAAAAATCGTTGAAAATTTTAGTATTGAAAAGGGGGAAAGTTTCGCAATTCACACCATCGATCAACTATCAATTCGAATTCGAAAGGGTAAAAAAATAGTGTCAGTTTTATTCGTATTCACGACATCCAGTTATGTCTCTGACATTACATACCCGTACTTTTTTTTACAAGGTGAAATGCATTTACGCACAGAGCGTGGGACCTCCACAGGACTACCACTGTATAATTGGAATTACCCATTAAAACACCTTGGATCTCCCACTCTACCTCCCCGGAACTACCGTTAGGTATTACTTCGGGGTGGGAGGCTATCGGTGCTCAAAGCACCCTTCCCTGACTTATGCATCGTCATGGACGTATGAGGTCGGTCCGGCGATTTCGGTTGAAGCTTAGCTTCCGGTTCGCTGGCACTTCGACGCTGGTCTACGTCACGAACTACTTGGCTAATCCCCGACGATGGATATAGCCTACACCGACAGAAAAGTTCCCCGACGATGGCAGTTTCCCCAGGACCGACGCTCCGAAATTCATGAACGGTTCGAACGGCATGATGCCTGAGTCGGTCCAGTGATTCCGATAGGAGAATGACTTCACTGGCGCCCCGACGATTCATACCGGAGTTACGTCGCAATCTACCATCTAATCTCCGTCGAAGGATCTAGACTCAGTTCGTGCTTGCATCTCATCCGACACAGTCGAAAATTGCTTTCGGTCGAGACGATAGAAACAAAGACAATACAATGTAGTGAACAATAGAGTGTACGAAATGGGTAAATACGATTTAACAAAGCCTGAAACTTGGCCTACAAGATCAAATACAATTTTTATTGATTTCATGCGCTGCAAAGTTATACCAGCAGCAACCGAAATCGAAATATTGCTTAAAGAAAGAATGCATCTAAACGTTAATGATGTACGTGACATTTCAACAAGGCGTCTAACTGCGTGTGCATTATGTTCAAACGTGAAAGAGATGCAATTGCATTTGCTTCGGTTAATAACGGGGTACACAGTGTTGATCATGACAATGTTAAATATAAAATCCCTGTGTACAAGGTTGACAATGCCATTGCAGTACGCGTGCATGACCTTCCCCCGCAGACCAGCGATGGGTTCGTTCGGGAAAGTATGTCGCAGTACGATGAAGTTCTTTCCATCAAAAGATAGGTATGGCGGAATTTTTTCCGGGTATCCGGAATGGCGTGCGAGTGATACGTATGAAACTACGCAAAGCAATTCCATCTTACATAATTTGTTATCAAGACGGGATACACCCGTGTAAAACGCTTCTTACGTATGAAAATCAACTGGTTACATGTCAGTTTTGTGAAGATCCTGCACATTACGGCAAACCTTGCACTGAAACTGCAAAAAGGACATCTTCAAACAAAAACAAGGACAACCGCTCAACAACGGAAATTAGTGAGCGCAGTACTCCTATTTCCCCATCAAACCAACCAGCAACTGCAACTAATGTACAGCAACTAGCAACGAGCCCAAGACTACGAATTACAAGGAAAACGAAGAAAAAACGGGAACCAACAACGATATCACCGATGGATGGCAATGGCAATGGATGACGAGACGAGCCTCGAACAAAGTGCCCCTCAATCATCGCAAGATAAAAATGGAAGCTCCTCTCCCCCTAGAAAAAGGGTGATAACAAGATCCAATATTAAAACCAATATTTTATCTAATAAAAACATGGCTAAATCGGTCATGTTAAGCTTGTACGCAAAATGGCCTGAATAAAACAAGTTTTTATAAAAAGAAAGGATCTAGACTACGCCGACGGAGAGCTCCCCGACGAAAGAGTTTCTCCCGACATCGAATCTCGTGTTGTAAGATGTTTTGAAATATAATTAATAATTTCACTAATAAATAAATAATTACAGTTTCAAGCTGCTACAAAACAAAGC
Source organism: Malaya genurostris (assembly GCF_030247185.1). NCBI lineage: Eukaryota > Metazoa > Arthropoda > Insecta > Diptera > Culicidae > Malaya > Malaya genurostris. The sequence goes on along the minus strand of NC_080572.1, from coordinate 143,710,828 downwards.
TGCTATGAAAAAGGTTTTTTTTATTAGAGATCTCAACAAACTTAAAAAACGTTTGATCACAGATCTAACCTCAAATGGCCGAATGCACAGCAGCAGCGGAGGCAAATAATCAAAACTGTTTATTTTGCGAGGATGTCGACGGAGTGGACGATATGGTCCAGTGTGACAATTGTAACCAGTGGGCACACTATCGATGTGCCAATGTGATCGTAGCGGTCTAAAATGAACCATAGAGTTGTTCCAAGTGTAGTAATCAACTACATGTACCTAAACCCGGACGGAAGGCGCTCAGCAAGAAGGGGTCGGTCAAACGGACAGGTACAAAGAGCGACATTGAATCGGATGCAAGCAAAAGTACTGCTCAAGGTTCGAATATTGAATCTTCAACTGCTAGAATTTGAAAAGGAAAAAGAAAAGGAATTTTCGGAACAAGCGCTACTGAACGAAAAGCGGCTTGAGATGGAACGATCATTCCTTGAAAGGAAAAGAACTCAGAGAAAAGATATGCTATTTCAGGAAAAGCAAATGATGGAGAAAAGTTTGCTCGAAGAAAAAAAGTTTTCAGAACAACAATCACTTCGTGCACAATTTCGACAATTGCAGCTGAAATTATCTCGTCAATTCAATGCAGTGGAAGTGCCAGAATATAATGAGTCTGAAGAGGCTCCCGTTAAGGTAAGAAACTGGATGAAACTAAATCGGATTGATTCGCGAGGCGCTTATCCGAAGCAGCCAAAGAAGGTGGAACAATTTGTGTCGAAAAAAGATTCGATGTTCTGCACTGAGAAGACGACGTGTCATGATGATTTGACAGGTGATGCAGTTGGTGAAACATCCAAAAGCAACGTAACATTACCCAAAACGGGAAGATTTTGTAATTCACATTACGGGTCTGCAGAACAGAATACTTTCCAGAGCACCGTTAAAGGACCTGTATCATTTTTGCCCGAGATGAGATCATTTTTGCCCGAGCCAATCGATATCTAGTGACCCGAGAGATGAGCAGTTGGCTGCACGTCAAACAGCATCGAAACATTTGCCAGTTTTTAAAGGCGAACCAGAGGTATGACCGCTGCTTTGAATACACAACGGCAGCATGCGGTTATGCAAACACCGATAATTTGAAAAGACTACAGGATAGTTTGCAAGGCTTGGCTAAAGAAGCAGTTCAAAGTCGCCTATTACTACCGGAATCGGTACCTGACGTCATTGAAGACCTTCGGAAACTGTTCGGAAATCCAGAAAAATTGCTCAAAACGCTGATGATGATGATGAAAGTTCGAAATGCACAAGCTCCTAGACTGAACAAGCTGGAGACATTTATCTATTTCGGCATAACTGTTAAACAATTATGCGATCATTTAGAAGCGGCTGGACTGCATGATCACTTAAGTAATCCCATGCTTGTGCAGGAGCTGGTTTGTAAATTACCTCCGGAACACAAGCTCGACTGGGTGCGCTTTAAACGGGGAAGAAGTGGTTTACCTCTTAGAATTTTTACTGATTTTACGAACGAAATCGTTTCGGAAGTTTCAGAAATAGCAGAGTTTACAGGAGTTGAACAACGTTCAATAAAAGAACCTTCAAGAACTAAGTTAAAGCGAAACGAATACCTGCATACTCATGCAGCGTAGAGCGGGCAGTTTGGCGGAACAAAGCCAACGGTGCCACAATCAGGCAAAAGGCAGTGTCTTGTATGTAAAAGGACTGATCACAAATTGTGATTCTGTGATGATTTTGTGAGGTTCAGTCTGCAGGATCGTGTCACGATAGTTGAACAGTATAATCTTTGTACAATGTGCCTCAACGAACACGGCAACTCGCGGTGTACATTCAATGTCAAATGCACTGTAATGATGATTCCCATAACCGTATATTACGGAAAAACTCAGTGGACACTATCGAATTTTTGTATGAGGGAGCATCGGCAACGTTAGTGGAAAGCTACATTGCTGACAGGCTTAATGCCGGAACCACTTGTCGTCGTATGGACCGCTAACATGAAACGACATGAAGACAAGTCAATAAAACTAAATTTATCGAACTCATCAACAGGAAGTCCTATTAAACATCAGCTGATCGAGGCTCGCAATGTTAGAGATTTGGTCTTACCACAATAGAGCATTGATTTCGGAGATATTTCAAAACGGTACAAACATTTGCGCGATTTGCCAGTCATCGATTATGGGAAGGATACGCCGAGAGTTCTGATCGTTCTTGATAATTTGCATTTGTTCGCACCTTTGGATTCCAGAGTTTTCGCATCCGGTGAACCGATAGCCGTGCGCTCGATGCTTGGATGGACGGTATACGGAGCAACTAGCAGCAAATCGTCCCCTAAAGTTTTAGTGAATTACCACGTGAATGAGCCTGTAAGCAATCAGGAGTTGCACGAAATGTTGGGATCGCAGTATCGTTTGGAGGAACTAAGTATCTCGGCCATACCAACCTTAGAATCTGAGGACGACAGACGAGCACGAGAAATATTGGCGAAAACTACCATCAGGATTGGAGATCGGTTTGAAACCGGACTGATCTAGAAATACGATAACCCTGCTTTTCCAGACAGTAATCCTATGGCATGTAGTCGTTTGAAGGCGTTAGAGCGACGGCTTGCCAAAGATCCCGAGTTACAACGCAACGTTTTTCAGCAAATCACGGATTATCTTAAGACTGCCATAAAGCTACGGAAGCGGAACTTACAGAAGAAAGTTGCGGGCAGCTATGGCATTTGCCTTTGAATGTCGTTATTAATCCAAAGAAACCGGGCAAAGTCCGTCTGGTCTGGGACGCGGCGGCGACAATCGAGGGAGTATCATTAAATTCTAATTTACTCGAAGGTCCCGATTTATTATGTTCGTTTATTATAAGGCAATCGCCTTTGGTGGTGACATACGCGAAATGTACCACCAAATCCGTATACGAGAGATGGACAAATCAGTACAGAGATTCTTGTTTCGTTTTGATATAACTATTGCTCCTGACATGTACGTTATGGATGTCGCTATTTTCCGATCCAGCAGTTCGCCGTGCTCGGCACAATTCATTAAGAATTTTAATGCAGAAGAACACGCTCAGCAGTTTCCGGAAGCTGCACGAGCGATTATTGATCGTCATTATGTTGACGATTATTATAACAGTCTCGACACTGAAGACTAAGCAGCACAGCGAGCGGAACAAGTCCGCTATATTCATTCGAAGGCTGGCTTCGAAATCCGCAATTGGGCATCGAACTCGTTATATGTTTTAAATGAGCTAGGGAAGAGCAATCGAGATAAGCAGATCCATTTCAATGCCGATAAAGTCACAGATCAAGAGCGAGTCTTAGGTATTGTATGAGATACCCATAATGACATGTTGGCATTTTCTGTTCCGTCTATAAAAAACCCGATAGGTCTCGAACAAAGCCGACCAACCAAAAGAGATGTTCTTAGTTTGGTCATGTCTTTATTTGACCCCTGGAGACTTTTAGCACCGCTCACTGTTTTAGGCAAAATGTTGATTCAAGACCTTTGGCGAACTGGGTGCTTATGGGATGAACCTATTGACGATGAATCCTATGTTAAAAGGAAACGATGGATACTGTTTTCTGCGATGCAGGAAAGAATGCTTACGGTTGTGCTGGATACTTTCGGATAGTCGTCAGCCAAGAAGTGAAATTCGCTTTAGTAATGGCTCACTCTAAAGTTGCTACTTTGAAACAACTAACGATACCACGATTAGAGTTGCAGGCCGCTGTTTTGGCAGCACGGATGACAAAAGTAATTCAACAAAGTCATTCGATAGAAATACATCAAGTTTTTATCTGGAGCAATTATCAAACAGTTCTTTCGTTTATCCGATCGGACCAGCGGAAATATAGACAATTTGCCGCTTTTCGAATCGGAGAAATTCTGAGGTTGTCAAATTTAACAGACTGGCGATGGCTGCCATCGAAATTAAATGTAACTGATTGTTTGACAAAGTGGGGACGTGCGCCGATAATGGAACCGGGAAGCCCGTGGTTCAATGGACCAGATTATCTTCATCTAGCTCCAGAAGCTTGGCCACAACAAACACTTCCACCAGCAAATACGTCAACCAAGTTGAGAGCTATAACAGATCGGCTGAAAAGTTCGTATCGTTTCTATGAGAGGGCGCCACTAGAATTAAATCCATACCATTTTCAGTTAGTACCAACCATCAAAAGATACGTGTATAAATTTGACAGCTGTCTGATTATTAGTTTGTGAGATATTGCATTTTGAGTGAAGCTACATTTGTTATTGTGAAAAAAATGGAAAAAAAGGAATTTCGTGTGTTGATGAAACACTACTTTTTGATGAAAAAAAGTGCCGCCGATACCAAAAAAATAGCTTGATGAGTGTTATCCAGACTCTGCACCGGGCGAAGCAACAATTCGTAAGTGGTTTGCAAAATTGCGTACTGGTCATATGAGCACCGAAGACGATGAACGCAGTGGACGTCCAAAAGAGGCTGTTACCGATGAAAACGTGAAAAAAAATTAACAAAATGATTTTTAATGACCGTAAAGTGAAGTTGATCGAGATAGCTGACACCCTAAAGATGTCAAAGGAACGTGTTGGACATATTATTCACAAAAATTTGGATATGAGAAAGCTTTGTGCAAAATGGGTGCCTCGTGAGCTCACAATCGTTCAAAAACAACAACGAATTGATGATTGAAAACCATGCTGAAATTGAACGAATTGGACTTCGAATTGCTACCTCATCCACCGTATTCTCCAGATTTGGCCCCCAGTGACTTTTTCCTGTTCTCAGACCTCAAGAGAATGCTCGCTGGTAAAAAGTTTAGAAGCAATCGCTGAAATTGAGGCCTATTTTGAGGCAAAGGACAAATCGTACTACAAAAATGGTATCGAAAAGTTGGAAGATCGCTATAATCGCTGATGGCAATTATGTTGAATAATAAAAACGAATTTTGGCAAAAAAAATGTGTGTTTCTATTAAACGATACGAACTTTTCAGCCGAACTGTTACATGTTTTCCAACACATCGTTTTGACAGAGAAATTCATAGATATAAGTAGAGTGTCAAAATGGAACTTACTTGTGCGGTCCGTTGCATGCGTGTTCAGATTAATGTCTAACTGTCGCAAGAAAATCCGCGGTCTCCCGATTGAAGTTCTCAAGCCAACTGCGGTTCAGGTAAAGCTAATAATGACAAATACCTCCAGTGTGAAAGTGTCGTTGCGTCAATCAGAGTATCAAAAGGCAGAGGAAATGTTGTTCAAAATGGCTCAAAGTGAAGCCTACGGCGACGAAATCAAAGCGCTTCGACGGAATCCTAAGATTAGAAAGGCGCAGTGCAAATGCGAGAATTTTGCCACTGCTATCGCGGAAAAAATCGTACAACCCATTCAAGAAAAGTTTGGTCATGCCTTTAGAGAAACAGTAAAAAACGAGCTGAAACAAAGATTCTTGATCCCGAGGCTGAGTTCGTTAATTGCGATGGTTGAAAAACGATGCGTCTGGTGAAAAACTCATAAGAATCGTCCGCATACGCCACGAATGGCTGCACTTCCCGTTCAACGATTGATTCCATTTCAACGGTCATTCACTTACGTTGGTGTTGATTATATGGGTCCAGTTAATGTAACAGTGGGGCGACGTAAAGAAAAACGGTGGGTCGTAGTTTTTACGTGCATGGTAGTTCGTGCCATTCATGGTGGCACACTGTCTCACGACACAATCGCCGAGGACCTGCGTCTGAGTACTTCTCGGATAATGGAACTAACCTACGGGCTGCCAGTAAAGAATTTCTGCAATTGTTTAAAGAAATTAATGTCGAATGCGCGGAAGAGTTCACAAATGCCAAGACCAAATGGCACTTCAGTCCGCCTGCCACCCCGCACATGAGAGGAGTGTGGGAGCGGATGGTGCGAACAGTTAAGGAAATGATGTATGCTTTAAACGACGATCGTCGACTCAGTGACAAGATTCTTTCAACAACACTTTGCGAGGCAAAATATATTATTAATAGTCGTCCTCTTACCTTCTCTCCGCAGGACGCACCTGTAGGCGCTTTGTCGCTAAACATGTTCCTTCGTGGAACATCACCGAATGACTCTCGGGATATAGTTCCTCCGACAGATGTGGGGTAAGCACTGAGAGATGCATATAAACGTTCTAAACAACTAGAAAATGATATGTGGAAGCTATGGATACGAGAATATATTCCCAGCATTATTCAACGAAACAAATGGCTCGGAGAATCTAAACAATTGCAGAAAGGAGATCTTGTGTACGTTGTAGAAGGAGAACGCCGCAAAACATGGATACGCGGAATCATCGAGGAGTTAATCCCATCGAGCTACGGAAGAGTACGGCAGGCTATGGTAAGAACGAACAGCGGGTTATTTAGACGAGCAACGGCCAACTTGGCGGTGTTGGAAATTGACAAGGGTAACGCTGATCCAGTTAACGGTTCCGGACCAGGTTTACAGGTCGGGGAATTGTTGAGTTCTACCAGTGTGCCCACACTCACTGGGTATGCGGAAATGACCAATGAGTGAGTTGACAGTTGGAAAGAGAGGCAGAAAAGAGATAGCTGACATAATTGATGGCAGATCAGCAGTTGTGCAACTTATTCTAAATTAAAACTTATAATATAATGTATCACAGAGGTTTATCACAGTTTTTTGTTAATCCATCACGGATAATATCGGTTAATTGCGATACGTACGAAATACGAAAAAGTAATTAGCACAGTGAGTATATGAGACAAACACCTATAAACACATTTGAATTGATGTAAATGTTTCGGACCAGTTTAATAATTCAATTATATCGGTTTAATAATTAAATCAAATCAGGGATTTCATCCGATGGCCCAAAGAGTGGGTCTAGACATTGTAAAGTATTATGAAAATAATGAACAAAACTGAACCGCTGTTCAAGCGGTTGTACTGCCTAAATAAAGCAGGTATAGATTTATGATTTTGTGTGCAAGCCGAGATAAGCCGCTCTTCAAGCGGGTCTAGGGCCATATATAGGAATTTCCACATTTAGAGCAATAAAATCTTTCCGCTCAGCTTTCGATAAGGGCCAAAATATGTAAACACACAGGATCGGTCTGAGCCGCGCACCAGGATGTATGAAGTAAATAATACCTTTGTAAACAAGCAGGTAAAACTAGATGCGCGCGCTGACATAGCTAGGTATCCGTGTGAGCTAGGATTCCGCAATGGGATGGAAAGAGAAAACCGGGAATGTTGCGGTTAATGTTGCGCAACATTTACATTTGTTGTAAGGAAAACACTTGTATATATAGTTAAGATTTTGTTTAAATAAAACACTTACAATTCATTGCAGTCAGAGGGTAACTTACTCGTCTGAAAGCAGCCGAAGTGTAATTGATTTTCAAGGTGGATAGACCGTTACGAGAGCTATCCGGCCGCGAAACAATTACACTAGGCTTCAATACAGAACCCCTCAATATTGGTGGCTGCAGAAAGGTATCTCTGCGGTCAATAAGATTGGTGACTCTAGAAGAGAAGTCTCGTAAGTAATATTGGTGGCTGCAGACAGGAGTCTCTGCGGTCAATAACACTGGTGACTCTAGAAAAGAAAAAAGAAATAGCATTGGTGGTTCCAAAGAGGAGGTATCTCTCTCGCCAATAAAAATTGGAGTCCTCCAGAGAGGACGAGAACTCACTAAGATCGAACTCACATTATTAGCACGAAATGAAGGCTTTCGTTATTAACATTGGTGTCCTCCAAAGAGGACGAGAACTCACGAACATCGAACTCACGTTATCAGCACGAAAAAAGGCTTTCGTTACCAACGAAAGGGAAAGCTCGTGAACTAAACACAGCTAGAAACATGATGTTCACGACATATCGACCGAACCCCCATGGCAGTTGCCGTCTGTGTACGGCAGCTGACAAAAAAGAAGCAATGATCGCATGTGACGAATGCGATCGATGGTTCCATCTGAAGTGTGTGAAACTGTCATATTCACCATCAAAGGAAGAAAGATGGATATGCCCTAAATGTTTAAAAGCAGAAAAGGAACTTATCCAATTGAAAACTCATCAAAAACAAGCGCTGAATAAAGACGTCATCCAGGAATTATTCCGGGAGAATAGAATTGCGATGGAACAATTAATAAAATCCATGTAGGCAACTAAATCAGAAACTGAAGAGCCTGTACCAGGCACATCAGCGAACGGAATAAAGCTTATGAAACAAGAGCCCGATTGGACAGTTTATTTGAAACGACAAGCGCTTATGAGTTTGCCCAAATACGGAGGCACGTCCAAGGAATGGCCTAAATTCAAGAAAATATTTTTGGAAACAACCAAAGAGGGGTTGTTTAACAATCTGGAGAATCTCACTAGACTCCAGACTGTGTTGTACTTCAACGCAGAGAAAAGTGTGCGTCAACTAATGATGGAGTGGATCAAAAAATAAAGAGACACGCAAAATCAGCAAAATAAAACAATTTATCGTAAAATTTTCGGTTTTCCTTGCAAATTTTTCATAGCAAGGCCAGATCTACTCTCTATTAATTGAAGTTCACAGAAGTGTTCGCTCACCATCACGCGCCAGTGGTCACTTGGGTGTATTTAGACGAGAGCGCGTGTGAGCGATTCATGCGAAGAGAATGTGTTTCACTCGCGCCAGCTGCTTTAACCACAAACACACACTGTCTATTCGACACTGAGAAGAAGTGCGCTTTCCTCTTTGTGCGGTGCTTCGTTTTTTTCATCCTCGGTGTGGCAAAAATCTGACTCTAGCGTGTATCACTCTGGTGAAATACCATCTCTGGGTGGTGGTCATAAACTAACTGAATGCATCAAATTCAAAATATTGAAACCAGACGAAAGAAACAATCTGGCCTTCAAATCAGGACTATGTTTGAGCTGTCTTGTATTTAAGAATCATAAAATGCGAGACTACAGAAAAGCAAAATGCTGCGGAATAGATGGATGGAACAAAAGCATCACCCGTTACTACACAACAAATACACGAAAAAAGAGGTACCAAAGGATGAAGAAATTCAAGAGGTGGAATTAAATAACCACCACGAACACACCAAACAAAACGTTTTCTACCAAATAGTACCCGTAACTTTGCGTAACGGGAATAAGAAAATTGATACGTATTTTTGGATGCCGGTTCGTCACTCACGTTTCTCGACGAAAATACGGCTAGAGAACTACAGCTACAAGGAAGGTGTGATCCACTAACACCTAAATGAACACAAAATGTCACCAGAAATGAGGAGGAGAGCCGCAGAGTTCAACTTAAAATTTATGACGAATCCAACAAGGAATTCATTATTAAGGTGAAATTTAGCGTCATAAAATGCGCGCAAAATTTTATACGCTTCAGTTGAACGAACCGTCGCACAAAGCGTACCAAGAAAAACGGACACATAGAAACAAGAACTTTTTTCAATGATTGAGCGCAGTGGGCTTGCCTCTCGTTATATTGGCTTTTAAAAAAGACTGGACGTAATGAATAATAAGAAGCCAGTTGTCAGGTCTTGTCTTAGGTTTCTGCTACTGCGAGTTTGTGCAACCGGTATGATGAAATATTCACATACACAGCCGAAGAAATTTCAAACCAAGCCAAAGAGGTCGACTCATGTGTGTGCAATAATAAGTTCACTACATTTTCTCGGGGTCACTAGCTGGGGTTTTGAAAACTTAGATTGAAATGAACAAACTTTATAGTACCATAAACTGCCATTAACTTTTTTTCGGAAGCGACTTTCGGAATCATAGCATGATGAGTCTAGAAATGTCTATTTCAACTATAACGAACCGAAGATCAAATGTCCTCTGGCCTCCGGTGCCAGAAATCATCAATAGTTTAATAATTTCTTAGATTACATTATTGGAATACATTCCAATTATAACTAATAGTTCATCTTACCATGCAGTTAAAATTATTTAGTGAATCTTTTCTCAAGCACATATTTGGGGCACAAAATTAAATATAAAATTATTTCGTAGCTCAAGCGTTGATTCATTGTATTCATAATAATTGAAAAACTAATGAATTCCAATAAGTTTTCCATGTTGATTGGCTCGGAGCTGACCCTTAATGTTTATCACTTTGTTTGTATATCAGGTTGATGAGCGATAATACTTGGCTTGTATTCATTTCATTCAGTAGCTTGTCAATGATGAAGTTTTAGTTTTACTATAAAAGTTGCTACATTCTAAAATAATACCTGTTATACGATATTACACAGCCAAATTTATGTAAACTTTTTCAAATTTCGGGTATTTTAGCTAAAATTTTAAAATTTTGAGTTGCATTTTCAGATTCTTTGTGAAATTCTGCTACAAACACTACTTTTCAGTTCTAAAATCATCCCTTTGAACGGAACAGTAACCGTTTATACATTTCAAAAACCAATTACGGCTCGACAAAGCAAAATTTCAAAATTCTAGGAATACTTAGTTATGATAAATTTGATTTCGAAAACTTAAGTGTTTTTGGTTTTTCGAAAATCGGTCTAGTTTTTGAATAATTGATCAAAAACGCTATTTTCGCATTCCGCTACATTTCACCTTAAGGGTGTAATGACGATCAGCAATCTTCAACTGCCTAAACAAACAATGGATGTTAAAAATTGCAGACTGAATATCCATATTTGAAGGATATTCCATTGAAAACCTATAAGGATGTATAACCGACAATTCTTATTGGACTAAGTCATAGTCATCTTTTAATTCCGTTTGAAAAGCGGATTGGAAAGGAAAATGAACCAACAGCGTTACGAACGAAACTAGGATGGTGCGTTTTTGGAAACACAAGATATAGAGTCGAAGGCAATTACTCTATGATAAAACAACAAGCAGAAGAAATGGAAAAGGTCAAAGTAGTAACAACGCTACCTAAATCGTTCGAGGAAGAAAAGGCAGACGCAATAATAAAACCCACAATAAAGTATGAAGATGGCAGGTACGGAATTGGCTTATTGGGACGAAATGATCAAACAACATTTCCGGAGGGTTATAAAAATGAAATGAGAAGATTGGTGTCAATGGAAAGAACGTTATTACAAGATCCTGAGTTGAAACACTGGGCGAAAAACACATTTGCGATTACGAAAGGATAGGATATATATGCAACTTAACACATACAGAGCTTAATCAATCAAAGCCACGAGTTTACTATCTTTCACATTTCATTGTTCGGAATAACAAGCTACCACTCAAACCAAGATTGGTCTTCGACGCAGCGGCTAGTGTACAAGGAGTTTCCTTTAACTCAGCCTTGCTATCAGGGTCGGACGCCACTACTTCACTATTTGGCCTGTTACTAAAATTGCTGCAAGGATTTGCGGTCAGTGGAGACGTCAAGGAGATATTTCATTAAATCAAAATAAGGCCAGAACATCAACATGCTCAAAGGATTTTGTGGAGAGATTGTGACAATCAAAGGAAGCCTGAAATCAACGTCATGCAAGTAATGGTATATAACAAGACTGTTATAATTGCGACACAGATTGAGAACGAAAATGTCGACGTTCAAATAATGGACATTGATCGAGAAAATGATCTCGCCAAAGAAGAAGGCAGTAAACGAAAGACAGATGAGGCTGTAGAAAAAGAAGTCGTTAACACAGCAAGCAACATTTCAGTCTCTAATATTAGATCGACCGATGTCATGATAGTAGAGAAGTAGTCTACATCCATTGCTTTACGATCAACCGAATCACAAACTATAAATAATAATGATTCGAATGAAACTGGTACCAAGTTGAAAAATTATACGGACACTGTGCACCAGCGAAAGAAACCAGAAAACTCGAAACAGTCATCGAATCATCTTCCGTCGACTCTGGTGCATTGGAAGATGAAAACAAATTCGATTGATAAAACCGCGGCGATACTAGAAACAGTTTCTTTTGAACAATATAAAGGAGAGGCACTAGTTGAAAGTAGGAAATTGAAGGAAGAATGTAAAGGTTCAGTGAAAAAGAAAAAGCGCATTCGACTCTTCACTGGTATAATACCGAAATTGATAACTTTGAAAATAAAACCAATTGAAGAGGTCGGGTTGACCATTATGGAACATGTATCCTCAAAAGAGGAACATGGAAAAGGACATGACTACTATCGATGAAATTCACCATAAGTTATCTACGGCATTGGCAACGATGGAAAAACTAATAAGAGAACGAAATATGGAACAAACAGTAACATCATTACAACGTCAGGCAAGTAATGCTAAATTGGAGATTCAGTATTCTACAAGAATAAAAAGAGGAAGAGGAATATTAGAATTTCTCAAGGACTTATTATTTGGTAGAAACGATGTCGATGACGAAATTCAAGCTATGCGCATACACGAAGATGAAAGGTTTGATAAAATAGCGCATTCTGTAATCATAATGAATGTAAAAGCAGCACAGATGGGAGACACATTTTCAAGCAGGATTTCTATCCTTCATGACGGAATGGAAAAACTTAAAAATCACTATACGGAAAATCGTGCATCTATAACTCAATGAAAGGCCATGGAGATAGCGATTCTTGCTCGGGAAATAATCGACGAAATATTAGCAAAATATAGAAGGATTCGGTCATATCCTTTGGATAAAACAGAACTTCAGAAAACATTGCATAACATTACTGAGCAATTGCCAAATGGGTATAAGCTTTTGGATCACCCTTCTGCAATTCAATATGATTCAAAGATAGTAAACGGCACAATAATGATTACCATGACGACGGTAATTATAAATAAGGAAATTTATGAAATTTTCAATGTGGTGGCCGTTCCACATAACGAGAATAAAACAATAATAGTAGAAAACCCATATATTGCAATGAATGTCAAAAGAGAATACATCTACTCGACGAAGGAAATGGTAGCACTAAACAGCAGTTATTTTATCATGAATCAATCTAAAATATTAAAAGCACCCGACTGCATATCTGCTGCAATATTACATATGGAACCAAAAATCGGATGTCTAGTTAATCGATTACCTGGTAACTATAAACGACTAATACATCTTCCTATGCGGAACTCTGTACTTTATTATACGAATAATCCCAGCACGATCGTAGTTCGTTGTGAAAATACAACAATTTCACCGCCATACGAAGCAGCAATTGTCGATATGACACCAGAATGCAAGATACAAGCGAAAAAGTAAACAATTTATGCAACCATGGAAATTAGTAATAAGCAACGTTTTCCTATTTTAAGCCAAGGTCACAGATTGACATCAAATTAAATATTGACACCACGACGACAGAAAGATCAACAACACCATGGTCGGTGAATCCTTACAGGAATTTTCTATATGTAGTGGAAACTGAGGAACCGATAAACACTTATCATCGTATTTGGATTGTCGCGTTATTATTCCTGGTCGGAATTATAATAACGGCACTTTGTGTTTTACTGATGTGCAAAATTCTGAAACACAAATCTAACACAACGAAGACGTCGAACATCGAAACCAGGTCCAACGCAGAAGGATCATCAATAGCTCGTCGTAGAGGTCATACAACTAGAACTACTGACTCAAAAGTCGAGTCACAGCTTTAGAGAAAGTGAATTATACATAAATGATCCGTTCATATTTCATAAATTTATAATTTATCTGGACCGGAATGTTACGGACCAGTTTAATAATTCAATTATATCAGTTTAATAATTTAATCAAATCAGGGATTTCATCCGATGGTCCAAAGAGTGGGTCTAGACATTGTAAAGTATTATGAAAATAATGCACAAAACTAAACCGCTGTTCAAGTGGTTGTACTGCCTAAATAAAGCAGGTATAGATTTATGATTTTGTGTGCAAGCCGAGATAAGCGGGTCTAGGGCCAAATACACGAATTTCCACATTTAGAGCAATAAAATCTTTCCACTCAGCTTTCGATAAGGGCCAAAATATGTAAACACACAGGATCGATCTGAGCCGCGCACCAGGATGTATGAAGTAAATAATACCTTTGTAAACAAGCAGGTAAAACTAGATGCGCGCGCTGACATAGCTAGGTATCCGTGTGAGCTAGGATCCCGCAATGGGATGGAAAGAGAAAACCGGGGATGTTGCGGTTAATGTTGCGCAACATTTACATTTGTTGTAAGGAAAAAACTTGTATATATAGTTAAGATTTTGTTAGAAGAAAACACTTGCAATTCACTGCAGTCAGAGGGTAACTTACTTGTCCGAAAGCAGCCGAAGTGTACTTGATTTTCAAGGTGGATAGACCGCTACGAGAGCTATCCGGCCGCGAAACAATTACACTAGGCTTCAATACAGAACCCCTAAATATTGGTGGCTGCAAAAAAAGGAATCTCTGCGGTCAATAAAATTGGTGACTCTAGAAGAGAAGTCTCGTAAGTAATATTGGTGGCTGCAGAAAAGAGTCTCTGCGGTCAATAACACTGGTGACTCTAGAAAAGAGTCTCACCAATGGTGGTTACAAAGAGGAGACAAGAAAAACTGGTACATCTCTCGCCAATAAAATTGGTGTCCTCCAGAGAGGACGAGAACTCACGAAGATCGAATTCATGTTAGCAGCACGAAACGAAGGCTTTCGTTATTAACATTGGTGTCCTTCAGAGAGGACGAGAACTCACTAAGATCTAACTCACATTATCAGCACGAAAGGAAGGCTTTCGTTATTAACAGTAAATATGTTACATTTAGCCGGAATTTGCACTTTATGTTAATCTGAGTGGAATTGAAAATTGTATTTACTGTATTTCATTTGGTTAGTAAAACTTGTGTTGAAAATAAATAATTACAGTTTTAAGCTGCTACAAAACAAAACTGCTATAAAAAAGTTTTTTATTAGAGATTTCAACAACCACCAGTGTGAAGCGGTCAGTTCGACCTCTTCGATGGATTATCCGTAGACTGCTAGCGTGATGTCGTCCGCGAACCCGACTATCTTGACGCCCGTGGGGAGCCTAAACCTCAGTACTCCATCGTACATTATTTTCTAAGGAGCGGGCCTAGGATGGATCCCTGTGGTACTCCGGCCGTGATAAAAGTGCTGCTTAGGCCTTCCTCGGTCTCGTAGAACAATACCCGGTTCTGAAACTAGCTCTCCAGAGTCTTGTACAGCCCTTCTGGTACTCCCAGTCGAAGGAGGGAGTCAGCGATATCCGTCCAACATGCACTATTGAACACGTTTTTGACAACAAACGACACTACCGCGCAATAACGAATTCCACTCCGCTTAGGTTGTATAGCGACCTCCGCGGTGACTACCACCGATTTTATGGCATCTTGCCTTTGCGGAACCCGTACTGTTCGTTAGACAGCCCACCCGCCTCCTCTATGAACGGAGCCAGCCTGTTCAGGATGATTCTCTCCAGAAGCTTCCCTGTGGTATCGATCAGGCAGATTGGTCTATATGCCGACGGGTCCCCAGGAGGTTTCCCAGGTTTCGGTAACAGTACCAATCTCTGCCTTTTCCAAATATCTGGGATCGTGCGCTCGTCCAGACATCTCTGCATGACCTCCCTGAACATGTCCGGTTTTTAGGTTATAGCAACATTTAGAGCCGCGTTCGGGATACCATCTGGCCCGGGGACTTTCTTAGTGTCGAGCGATCTCGCCGCTGACAACAACTCTTCATTTGTCACTCTGCTAACATCATTTGTTGGTACCGGTGCTGGCGGCCACGGAGACGTATCGTGGTGAGGGGAGAAGACTCCTTCAGCTTGCCAGACTACGTTCAGTTGGTGCTAGTGCCCCTCTCGTTTTGGCCATATCCATCCTGTACGCATCACCCCATGGGTTGGAGTTGGCATACTGACACAACAAAAAAGCAGGCTTTTTTGTTTACGCGAATAGCCTTGCTCAGCAAGCTTGATCGCTTTTAACGCTTTGTTTCTAACTGCTCTTGTCGTCGGTGATCTAGCTCTTTGCATACTTCTCCTAGCCCTTAAGCAGGTGACTCCAAGGTTGCAATTTGCTCGTTCCGCCAATAGACCGGGTGTCTGTTGTTCCACGGTCTTGCCTTTCTCGGCATTTTCACGTCGCACGCCCGTGTCAGGACGGCTACCAACTCGTCCCCATCTAGGTTCGCTGTGTGGTTCTCCAGTGCGAGAGCTGCACTAAACGTTTCACGGTCGAAGTCGGCAACCTTCCACGCTCGGGTTCCGGGGGTTTTTCCCCTACTGCTGTACCTCGCTAGGCTACTTATCGTGTAGTGTATGGCAAGGTGGTCGCTATGGGTATAGCCATCTTCCACTCTCCATTCCTAGACTGCAGAAAGTCACGTCTACAAACGACTCAACTCCATTCCGCTGAAAGGTACTTTTGGCACCGTCATTCCCCAGTACCACATCTAGCTTGGCGAGGGCCTCTAGCAGCATCTGCCCTCTCTGGTTAGTGTGGTGGCTACCCCACGTCGTTGCCATGCGTTGAAATCTCCTGCTATCACAACTATCAGTTGGGTGAACTAGTCTATTGGCCACCGCGGTGGGGCGTAGCAGCTGCAATAGTATACGCCATTTATCTTCGCAATGACTACTCCCTCGGCTTGTGTTTTCTCCATTTCGTACTCATTAGCTACTCGTGGTCCAGATGGCCGCTGACCCGGATCTGTCCACAACCCAGTTCCCAGCTCTTCGGTGCTTGCGATCTCGTCCAGCTGTTTACACTGAAGTGTCACCTTGTTTTGCAAGGCCTTCAGTACATAAACGGATTGTTGCCTGTAGTCCCTTGCTGATCAGCGTGTTGAAATCCGAGAGTAAAGTTGGTGGGAAGCCCTTCAGGTAGAAAGGAGGCATTTTTTCCTTCTTCTGCGGTTCCTCTTCGACATCAACTGGCAGATCAGCGTATTGGTTGTTACTCAGAAAACGGTCGTTTACCTGTGCATCACTTGGCTTCAGACGCTTAGCATCCTTTGGATCTTTCTCGGATCTATGGCGCGTTATACCCATAGCTTGGGTAGGTAGACAGCTGCAAATAAAATATAAAACAAAATCGAAATTAGTCGTAGTAGGTTATTCGTCTATCCGCATCGAGTGTTATATGACCAATGATAATATCTGTTCTACGATGCATAGCTATTTATATGTAAAACAGGTAGAATTTAGGTAAGCAATTCGCCGGTACGTACGTTGGTTATAAACAGTAGGTAGTCAACTGGCACACCTCTTTGGTTCTACATGTGTTTATTCGTTTTGAAGTAGTTACGTTAGTTCTACTGTTTAAATGATTATCTTTCAGCGAGAATTTGAAATTTCGAATATATCTGTAAATTGTTTCAGCTGTAACTTTTTCATTTTTCAAAAGGCACGGATGTGGTAGCCATCAATCTGTAGGTTTTAATAAAAGCTTTAAAATAAAAATTCAAATGAAAATTATTAAAAAAAATTGAAACCCTGATTTTTTTTAATTTTTTAATTCAATTTGAAATTATTGAGGAAAAAAAACAATTTTTACAGTGTATATTTTTTAGAGTGCCCAATCGATTTCATACAACCAGGGTTGCTGAAATTCGCCTCACGCAATTCATTAACGTTCATCGCCTGCGAACGATTCAAGAACGGAGACAGCAAAGCATGTAATGCCGGACGAGGCAAAAGCTATGCTTAATATGTGACTGCCTGAGCGACTCGCAAGAGAGGAGAGATCTTGCTTTTTCATGCTTGTTGCTATTCCGCCGTGAGCCATTCTCTAACATTTCAAGAGCAGGTATCATCAGGCACGAATAGCGCTTACATTGAGTCAATTTTTGACTCAAAATGCCAGCAATCATGAATGCAAGTGTACGAAAAAAATTGAAGACAAAAATTAGCGATGCGATGGAAGCAATTTTTTATTTTGCTTAGTTTAATTGTCTCGTAGATATTGCCCTGATAAAAAGTGTGCGTTGAACATCACAAATTAGCTTGGAAAACTTTAAACGTAATATCATTACTTATTATTGGAAGATGGCGAAACGATTGGGTTGGATAAAAATTGAACTGATAAATAAAACTGATAGTCCACTTCAAAACGTCGTTTAAAATCGTATACTAATGTACATATAATGTACTTCCTACTGCAATAAAACTAATGAAACAGTTTATTCAGATTTCACCGAATACTATTCTCACGTTCGTACTCCGTGCTGTTGAAATTTTGCGGCAAGTAATGGCAGATAGATTTTAAAAAAGCTGGAGTTGAATCACCTGAGGACAATCACTTTTGTAAAGTGAAAATTTTGCAGTTTATATGGCTTATATAAGAAATCAAATAAAAGGAATTATTTTCCACATATAACTGTAGCAACACTTTTGATTCACTTTTGGGTTGGTTTGATATTTATTTTATTTATGATTTTGAAAATGGACTGAAATATCTACAGTGATATTTTATAAAATCACATATGATTATGAATGATCAAGTCCAATACGCAATATCAATATGCAATGCAAATAGAGTGACAAAATTATATTCTGAATATGACTATAGAGGCAAGTCTAATCTTTTAATTCCAGGGATGATTTATTTTCTTATGATTTTATTATATTAGACACAATTCAACGCTTCTTCGCATAGATTTGATTTATAGAAGTAATAGGAGTGCAGGGTTTTCCACAACGTTTGAACCTACTGAGACGCCATGTAACTGCTTGCCTCTGCAAAAATCAAAGCAATTAAGAAGAATGGCTAACAAAGAAATAGTCATTACTAACTAAATACTCATTCAGCATCTTTTACCATACATCTACGCAAATTATCGATTAGAATAACTGTACTACGATCAGGAAATTAAGACTTTTAAATTGAGAATCACGGTTGTGGTTCCGGCCAACTGCCACAGGATGTCGAAGCATTTTGTAAAACGCAACATAAAATTGGAGGAATAGATGTTCCATTGAAATTTACTTTTGCATTTTTGTATCGCCTTATTAACTTAGTCCTATTTTAATGCATTCATAAAATTTTTGCATTTAATATTATCATTTTTGGAGTTTCACAAAACTATTGCCTCGTAAGTTTTTCTTCCAAAAGCAAACAGCAAAATAATAACGTAATGTGATATCAGTTGAGAAATTGATGAGCTGAAATCAAATTAAGATTACAATCTGATATTGCTGTCAAAAATGTATTGAAAATAAAATGTTCTACAATTGACTCCCGAAGTGATCGGTTTAGCTTTTTTTTAAAAAAGAACATCCGCTAGAAGAAATTGTAAATTCAATTTCATAACATTTTACAATATTCATATTACAGAGGAAACGATTTCAATTTGAAAAATAACACAATCCGCGTGGTTTATCGATTTGTCAGATAGTGCGATTTAGAATTTTTGTTACTCATCACACATTCAGTTTTGAAACTACTCATTGTATTATTTACATTAAAACTGTGTTGAGCAAAAAAATTTTTACGTGAATACTTCAAGGATCACATACAAAGAGTCCAAATGAAATATAATTCTGTTATCACATAATCAGGAGATAGTAGGAGAATATAGGATCAAGAAAAAAATATGCATTTAATTCCACTTTATTTAACGTCACTAATGTCACGAGACAGATAATTTTGTTGTGTTTGATTGTATGATACTTGATTTTTAGATATTTATTTCGTTATTGGAAACTGCGGAAGGTCTTCATTGCACGATTATCCATGGCACAGTTTCCAAGTTTTTGTTTAAATGATTATCTTTCAGCGAGAATTTGAAATTTCGAATATATCTGTAAATTGTTTCAGCTGTAACTTTTTCATTTTTCAAAAGGCACGGATGTGGTAGCCATCAATCTGTAGGTTTTAATAAAAGCTTTAAAATAAAAATTAAAATGAAAATTATTAAAAAAAATTGAAACCCTGATTTTTTTTTAATTTAATTTTTTAATTCAATTTGAAATTATTGAGGAAAAAAACAAGTTTTACAGTGTATATTTTTTAGAGTGCCCAATCGATTTCATACAACCAGGGTTGCTGAAATTCGCCTCACGCAACTCATTAATGTTCATCGCCTGCGAACGATTCAAGAACGGAGACAGCAAAGCATGTAATGCCGGACGAGGCAAAAGCTATGCTTAATATGTGACTGCCTGAGCGACTCGCAAGAGAGAAGAGATCTTGCTTTTTCATGCTTGTTGCTATTCCGCCGTGAGCCATTCTCTACCATTTCAAGAGCAGGTATCATCAGGCACGAATAGCGCTTACATTGAGTCAATTTTTGACTCACTGCGAGTCAAAATGCCAGCAATCATGAATGCAAGTGTACGAAAAAAATTGAAGACAAAAATTAGCGATGCGATGGAAGCAATTTTTTATTTTGTTTTGTTTAATTGTCTCGTAGATATTGCCCTGATAAAAAGTGTGCGTTGAACATCACAAATTAGCTTGGAAAACTTTAAACGTAATATCATTACTTATTATTGGAAGATGGCGAAACGATTGGGTTGGATAGAAATTAAACTGATAAATAAAACTGATAGTCCACTTCAAAACGTCGTTTAAAATCGTATACTAATGTACATATAATGTACTTCCTACTGCAATAAAACTAATGAAACAGTTTATTCAGATTTCACCGAATACTATTCTCACGTTCGTACTCCGTGCTGTTGAAATTTTGCGGCAAGTAATGGCAGATAGATTTTAAAAAAGCTGGAGTTGAATCACCTGTGGGCAATCACTTTTGTAAAGTGAAAATTTTGCAGTTTATATGGCTTATATAAGAAATAAAATAAAAGGAATTATTTTCCACATATAACTGTAGCAACACTTTTGATTCTCTTTCGGGTTGGTTTGACATTTATTTTATTTATGATTTTGAAAATGGACTGAAATATCTACAGTGATAATTTTTAAAATCACATATGATTATGAATGATCAAGTCCAATACGCAATATCAATATGCAATGCAAATAGAGTGACAAAAATATATTCTGAATATTGATTATAGAGGCAAGTCTAATCTTTTAATTCCAGGGATGATTTATTTTCTCATGTTTTTATTATATTAAACACAATTTAACGCTTCTTCGCATAGATTTGATTTTTGTAGAAGTAATAGGAGTGCAGGGTTTTCCACAACGTTTGAACCTACTGAGACGCCATGTAACTGCTTGCTCTGCAAAAATCAAAGCAATTAAGAAGAATGGCTAACAAAGAAATAGTCATTACTAACTAAATACTCATTCAGCATCTTTTACCATACATCTACGCAAATTATCGATTAGAATAACTGTACTACGATCAGGAAATTAAGACTTTTAAATTAAGAATCACGGTTGTGGTTCCGGCCAACTGCCACAGGATGTCGAAGCATTTTGTAAAACGCAACATAAAATTGGAGGAATAGATGTTCCATTGAAATTTACTTTTGCATTTTTGTATCGCCTTATCAACTTAGTCATATTTTAATGCATTCATTAAATTTTTGCATTTAATATTATCATTTTTGGAGTTTCACAAAACTATTGCCTCGTAAGTTTTTCTTCCAAAAGCAAACAGCAAAATAATAACGTAATGTGATATCAGTTGAGAAATTGATGAGCTGAAATCAAATTAAGATTACAATCTGATATTGCTGTCAAAAATGTATTGAAAATAAAATGTTCTACAATTGACTCCCGAAGTGATCGGTTTAGCTTTTTTTTTAAAAAGAACATCCGCTAGAAGAAATTGTAAATTCAATTTCATAACATTTTACAATATTCATATTACAGAGGAAACGATTTCAATTTGAAAAATAACACAATCCGCGTGGTTTATCGATTTGTCAGATAGTGCGATTTAGAATTTTTGTTACTCATATCACACATTCAGTTTTGAAACTACTCATTGTATTATTTACCTTAAAACTGTGTTGAGCAAAAAATTTTTACGTGAATACTTCAAGGATCACATACAAAGAGTCCAAATGAAATATAATTCTGTTATCACATAATCAGGAGATAGTAGGAGAATATAGGATCAAGAAAAAAAAATGCATTTAATTCCACTTTATTTAACGTCACTAATGTCACGAGACAGATAATTTTGTTGTGTTTGATTGTATGATACTTGATTTTTAGATAGGGGTTAGCCAAATTTTGTGCTAGGGCACATAACCGTTTTCATTATTTTTACGTTTCGTCTTTGACTCATCAGTGCAGAGCAGTTCAAATTGAACTGCTTTGTGCTAAACTCGGCAGTTCAATTTGAACCGCTAAGCAGACGTAAAGTTTCTGCTATTTACAGAACACTTTTTGTTTTGCAACGAAGTGCAATGTCTTTTCTGACGTGCCGAACGAAAACGTGTTTTCGACTATTTCTGGCACAAAATTTGGCTAACCCCTAAATGACCATACCTGCATCGGCCAGAAATAGTCGAAAACACGTTTTCGTTCGGCACGTCAGAAAAGACATTGCACTTCGTTGCAAAACAAAAAGTGTTCTGTAAATAGCAGAAACTTTACGTCTGCTTAGCGGTTCAAATTGAACTGCCGAGTTTAGCACAAAGCAGTTCAATTTGAACTGCTCTGCACTGATGAGTCAAAGACGAAACGTAAAATAATGAAAACGGTTATGTGCCCTAGCACAAAATTTGGCTAACCCCTAAATGACCATACCTGCATCGGCCAGAAATAGTCGAAAACACGTTTTCGTTCGGCACGTCAGAAAAGACATTGCACTTCGTTGCAAAACAAAAAGTGTTCTGTAAATAGCAGAAACTTTACGTCTGCTTAGCGGTTCAAATTGAACTGCCGAGTTTAGCACAAAGCAGTTCAATTTGAACTGCTCTGCACTGATGAGTCAAAGACGAAACGTAAAAATAATGAAAACGGTTATGTGCCCTAGCACAAAATTTGGCTAACCCCTAAATGACCATACCTGCATCGGCCAGAAATAGTCGAAAACACGTTTTCGTTCGGCACGTCAGAAAAGACATTGCACTTCGTTGCAAAACAAAAAGTGTTCTGTAAATAGCAGAAACTTTACGTCTGCTTAGCGGTTCAAATTGAACTGCCGAGTTTAGCACAAAGCAGTTCAATTTGAACTGCTCTGCACTGATGAGTCAAAGACGAAACGTAAAAATAATGAAAACGGTTATGTGCCCTAGCACAAAATTTGGCTAACCCCTGAATGACCATACCTGCATCGGCCAGAAATAGTCGAAAACACGTTTTCGTTCGGCACGTCAGAAAAGACATTGCACTTCGTTGCAAAACAAAAAGTGTTCTGTAAATAGCAGAAACTTTACGTCTGCTTAGCGGTTCAAATTGAACTGCCGAGTTTAGCACAAAGCAGTTCAATTTGAACTGCTCTGTACTGATGAGTCAAAGACGAAACGTAAAAATAATGATAAAATTTTATCCTGGGCGGTCATTCAGTTGTACCGCCATACGTCGCAGAGAACGAATCACCGTGAGTAGAAAATTCGACTCAACGCGAGTCATCAGCACCACCGAATAGCTTTCTACCTAAATGCTTCGAAACGAACTCACTGTGAGTCAACAGAGTGCATATAAGATGCTTGCTTGCTTTGCCAAGCGGTTCAATTCTCTGAGTGGAAGGAAAGAATGAATGAAGCAGACACGGAATATATACAAACTGCTCGCCGCACGGGTAGAACATCGCCGGTGAAGTGAATAATTCACGAGTAATGTTTCATTGATAGGATCAGCAACCTTGCATACAACTTCTTCCTGAACGCCATTTTTCTACAATTAACGGTTTCCGAGTTATAACGATTTGAAAAGGCAATTTTTGTTAAATGTAAAAATACATACGCCCTTTTTAAAAGTCAGTCGTGAGTCGGATTACCCTTTCCATCGATAAAAAACTTCAGTATGGCTTGCCATACTGAAAATAGAGTGCCCTATTGATTCCCTACAACATCTTCCTGGACGGACCGTTTACGAATTACAACGAGAAGAACTTGATCATTTGCATGCACCCGTAAACTGTTTTAGCTGTAACTTCTTCATTTTTAAAATTAAAATAAAAATTATCAAAAAAATTAAAACCCTGATTTTTTGCCTTTCTAATATACACGCAGAGAAATGGAGCGTGTTTAAAATAACAAAACAGTTAGTAGAATTTTTAATATGATTTATGTTCATTTCAAGCTAGAATATGATTGTTTTAAACCAATTTCTCCCTTAAATATAAAAAATGTTCGCTGCTTGA
The DNA here is from genome assembly GCF_030247185.1 of Malaya genurostris. Classification (NCBI taxonomy): domain Eukaryota; kingdom Metazoa; phylum Arthropoda; class Insecta; order Diptera; family Culicidae; genus Malaya; species Malaya genurostris. The sequence continues at coordinate 143,686,733 of NC_080572.1, read as the reverse complement.
TTTGAATTCAAACTTTGGTTTAACCAAACGAAAAAATTATTTGCTCCCGATGAATTTTGTTGTTGAAATAAATTAACTATTTATTACATGTCAAACAAAGTTGAATTGAGGTTATCGAAATATCCATGTTGACTCAATCCTGCTGTGACTTTATTTCAAGAAAAAAAAATTCGATTTATCTTTGATCTTATTTGTGTACTGATATAATTAAGTTTACTGTTCAAATGAACCGTAATAGTTTTATTTCCAATAGACAAGAGCATTTTTCCCGCGAGAATTATCCAGGGCAGTTTTTTTATCTCCCGCGGATAAAGTTTTTTACAAGTTTTATAAAAAACGTTTATGTGCTTCTTTAATTAACTAAGGGATTTTCAATAATTCAAGCGTATGTATCGATAATTGGAAAGATTTTGAAAATTGCATAACATTACATAACAAATTTTCTTTGCAAAAATATTTCATGTAGGATCTCTATTTTGACTGATGGAGGACCGAATCGTTGGATGCTATAACAATTAAAAAATCAGGGCTCGATAGTGGGGTATGTAAATAATTCGATCGTCAAGTGACAAAACGGCTCAAAGTCTTTGTATTGTATATTAGGAAATTGAAAACAAATAAAAGTAGTATCAAAAACTACTTCGTTAAATTAGTATGGAAGAAATTATTTTATTCCTGAAATCAAACAAAAATTTATGGTTTCAACAATCAACAATCAAGTTGAAATAACTAATTTCAAGGATATTTAATTCAACTAAGAGGTTTTGTGAATTTAAAGCGTCACAATTATTGACTTTAACTAGAGTTCGTTTCATCTAAAACTAGTTGTTGAATTTACTGTGAAATTGTTTGTCAAGAGATTGACAGGAACGCGCAAGTAAAATATTTGTTATTTTTATCAAACTGTTTATTGAAACAAACTAATCCTCCGAGAAATATAAGCGATCATGTTTTGTAGTTTCAATAAGCAATATTTACAATATCAAACCAGATTTTCTTTTGTCACTATTTCAACAAACATATTCGTTGGGCGAATATGTTTGGGTTTTGGGTTTTTGGTTATTTTTACAATTTTTTTCTCTGCGTGTAGAAAGGCTATGCAATATTTGTGAAAATCGACTTTTTAACAGAGGCCAGGAGGGCCGAATGTCATATACCATTCGACTCAGCTCGACGAACTGAGTAAATGTGTGTGTGTGTGTCCGTCCGTGTATGTGTGTATGTGTGTGTATGTAACAAAAATATGCACTCACTTTTCTCAGAGATGGCTGAACCGATTTCCACAAACAGAGATTCAAATGAAAGGTCTTATAGTCCCATAACCTGCTATTGAATTTCATTCCGATCCGACTTCCGGTTCCGGAGATATAGGATGATATGTACCAAAAAAATGAACAAAATATGCACTCATGTTTTTCAGAGATGGCTGATCCGATTTTTACAAACTAAGATTCAAATACAAAGGTATTATGGTCCCATAGCTTGCTATTAAATTTCATTTGAATGTGACTTCCGGTTCCGGAGTTATATGGTAATATGTGAAAATTTGAGAAAAAGTTTACACTCAATTATCTCTGGAACAACTCAACCGATTTTCGCAAACTAAGATTCAAATAAAAGGTAATATAATATCCTAAAACTTTGTAGAACATTTTATCTGGATCCAGCTTCCGGTTCTGGAACTAAAGCGTGATAAGTGAAAAATTACCTATTTCATTAGTATTTTTCCACGAACGACGGTTAAAAACAGGTACAAATCCCATAACACTGTCTGATAAATTCTTCTAGTTTGCAGAGCTTGTTAGTTTGTGGGCATGAAAACTAAATTCGGCACTACTGGTCCCCTCTTTTCCTGTTCCGAGAGAACCGAAAGTGGAGAAGAAAAACTCCTAAAACTGAATTCACTTCGATTTCTCTGCGATGTTTGAACCGATTTTCACAAACCTTGATTTGAATTAAAGTTCATACTATCTTTAAAGCTGCTATGAAATCTCAGCCGGATCCGACTTCCGGTTCCGCAGTTACAGGGCGATGATTGTCAAAGTTATCAAATCGCCATATAGAGTGACAATATGTACAACACCGAAAGAAGAAGAAAACACAAAACAAACAAGGCGTGCTTTGTTCTATTTCGTACACGTTGTGTAGTGATGTCAATAATAATAATAATAATAATAATAATAATAATAATAATAATAATAATAATAATAATAATAATAATAATAATAATAATAATAATAATAATAATAATAATAATAATAATAATAATAATAATAATAATAATAATAATAATAATAATAATAATAATAATAATAATAATAATAATAATAATAATAATAATAATAATAATAATAATAATAATAATAATAATAATAATAATAATAATAATAATAATAATAATAATAATAATAATAATAATAATAATAATAATAATAATAATAATAATAATAATAATAATAATAATAATAATAATAATAATAATAATAATAATAATAATAATAATAATAATAATAATAATAATAATAATAATAATAATAATAATAATAATAATAATAATAATAATAATAATAATAATAATAATAATAATAATAATAATAATAATAATAATAATAATAATAATAATAATAATAATAATAATAATAATAATAATAATAATAATAATAATAATAATAATAATAATAATAATAATAATAATAATAATAATAATAATAATAATAATAATAATAATAATAATAATAATAATAATAATAATAATAATAATAATAATAATAATAATAATAATAATAATAATAATAATAATAATAATAATAATAATAATAATAATAATAATAATAATAATAATAATAATAATAATAATAATAATAATAATAATAATAATAATAATAATAATAATAATAATAATAATAATAATAATAATAATAATAATAATAATAATAATAATAATAATAATAATAATAATAATAATAATAATAATAATAATAATAATATTAATAATAATAATAATAATAATAATAATAATAATAATAATAATAATAATAATAATAATAATAATAATAATAATAATAATAATAATAATAATAATAATAATAATAATAATAATAATAATAATAATAATAATAATAATAATAATAATAATAATAATAATAATAATAATAATAATAATAATAATAATAATAATAATAATAATAATAATAATAATAATAATAATAATAATAATAATAATAATAATAATAATAATAATAATAATAATAATAATAATAATAATAATAATAATAATAATAATAATAATAATAATAATAATAATAATAATAATAATAATAATAATAATAATAATAATAATAATAATAATAATAATAATAATAATAATAATAATAATAATAATAATAATAATAATAATAATAATAATAATAATAATAATAATAATAATAATAATAATAATAATAATAATAATAATAATAATAATAATAATAATAATAATAATAATAATAATAATAATAATAATAATAATAATAATAATAATAATAATAATAATAATAATAATAATAATAATAATAATAATAATAATAATAATAATAATAATAATAATAATAATAATAATAATAATAATAATAATAATAATAATAATAATAATAAAAATAATAATAATAATAATAATAATAATAATAATAATAATAATAATAATAATAATAATAATAATAATAATAATAATAATAATAATAATAATAATAATAATAATAATAATAATAATAATAATAATAATAATAATAATAATAATAATAATAATAATAATAATAATAATAATAATAATAATAATAATAATAATAATAATAATAATAATAATAATAATAATAATAATAATAATAATAATAATAATAATAATAATAATAATAATAATAATAATAATAATAATAATAATAATAATAATAATAATAATAATAATAATAATAATAATAATAATAATAATAATAATAATAATAATAATAATAATAATAATAATAATAATAATAATAATAATAATAATAATAATAATAATAATAATGATAATAATAATAATAATAATAATAATAATAATAATAATAATAATAATAATATTAATAATAATAATAATAATAATAATAATAATAATAATAATAATAATAATAATAATAATAATAATAATAATAATAATAATAATAATAATAATAATAATAATAATAATAATAATAATAATAATAATAATAATAATAATAATAATAATAATAATAATAATAATAATAATAATAATAATAATAATAATAATAATAATAATAATAATAATGAAAATAATAATAATAATAATAATAATAATAATAATAATAATAATAATAATAATTGTTTTGTTTTGTTTGTTTATTAGCGATATTTTACATCTATGAGAAGATGCATTCATATCGTTGAAAGATTTAATTACAATTTACAGTATAATTCTGTTTTACGCATAAAGTTAAGAATTTTCGTCTCGCTTTGTTCATCGTTTGACATTGCCGTTCGTAGGCTTGATGTATCTATTTCCAAGTTTTGTCTTTCCTCTGCATACTTGTTGCAGTTTAGTATTAGCACATCGAGCAGTGTCCCACAGCATTCGCAATTTGGGGGGGCTTCTTTTTGCAGAAGAAAACTGTGTGTTAGGCGTGTGTGTCCGATTCTCAAGCGTGTTAGGACACGTTGATCTGCACTGTTGTCACGATCTCTCCAACGGTATGTATCGAATTTGATTTCTCTGAGCTTTGTATCTCTTGAGACAAACCATTGCTGATTCCAGTGTTTCCGGATTAGGGATTTAACATTCCTTCCGTACCAGTTTCACATTTCACATTTCTTCCGTACCAGTTTCTAAGGTTTGTAGGCAACTTGCTGAATCAGTAAGAATAACTAAATCCTTTATGTTTGGTACTGAGAGTGCCATTCGAATAGCATACGCTTCGGCAGAGAAAACACTGCAACTTGGAGGCAAACTACTCATACAGGCAATTCCGTTTCCGTATATGCCGGCGCCCACTGTATCGAGACTCTTGGAGCCATCGGTGTATAGTATTGTGGAATGACTGAAACGATTGGAAAGAAGATGCTGTACGATGGGTCGAACTTTTTCAGACGCTTCGCCCGCTGTAACTAATTTTTTGACATCCCACGTGATTGATGGTTTTCGTATGTACCATGCGCGCTCACCTCTTCTAACAAGATGCTGTACCAAGTTGAGTGGAACGCCAGTAAGATTTTGGATGCGGGTTGACGTTCGTTCGACCAAAGGAATAGTCATGTTGGGGTTATTTGTTTGTAGTACATGTACTGCTATCCGCGCGATGGAAAAAGTTGCTAGTAGATCAAAGGGTAGCATACCTGCTTCAGCTAATATTGATTGTATTGGGCTTGTTACAAAAGCACCGGAAGCGAAACGGACCATCTGATTGTACATTGGAGCTAGAGTCTGGAGAGCAGATAAACCTCCTCGGCTGACTAAACCTATACCATAGAGTAGTTTTGACGTAATAATTGCGGAACCAATTTGCAAAAGTGTTGTTCGATTTCCTCGCGGGAGGTGGGTGCTTATAGCTCTCATAACGCGAAGTCTTGAGGCGCAGGCTTCTTTCACTAGTTTACAGTGGGCTTTGAAATTGATTGTGCGGTCTACGGTGATACCAAGTAGTTTGAGGCGATTTATTTATTTATTTATTTATTTATTTATTTATTTATTATCATCGGACATTACCGTCTAAATGATATGAGTGGGGAAAAGCCCGTTTGAGTGTACCAAATGTTTGTGTATGGAATAACTTCTCGGTTGATGGTTATATTACGCGAAGGGTTACGTCTTGCATTTGGACTACAGTAGAAGGTGAAAGATTTGGTAGCTGATATGGAAAAACCAACACTTTTCGTCCATTTGCCGACAGCTCTAACGGCAACCTGTAGTTTTCTATGTAGAGTCTCTGTCTTAATACCCCGAACAATAAGCAGGATGTCGTCCGCATACAGCAAGATTTCTATTCCTTTTGGTATTATTCGAAAGATTGGTTGCATTGCAATCAGAAAAAGTGTAACTGAAAGGATGGAACCTTGCGGTACACCATTTTCTAGGTTGTGAGGTGTAGATACTTTTCCTCCTACACATACTTGAAACGATCGGTCGGTAAGAAAACTTTGTATCATGTTCATCATGCGCCCTCGAATTCGCCAAGAATCCAACGTACGAAGAATTCCATGACGCCATGTTGTATCATACGCTTTTGACAGATCCAATGATACCATCAAGCTGTGCTCGTTGGTAGTCGGTAGAAGTTTATCTAGGTCTGCGAAATACGTATCTGTACCTCGCCCGGATCGGAAAGCGTGCTGTCGTTTGTCTAGCCGCCCACTGGACTCTAATTCTGTGATCAAACGTCGATTTATGATCCGCTCGAGTATCTTCGCCATGCAACTAGTTAGAGATATAGGTCGAAAGGAGTCTGGTCCAGTGTCTTTACAGCTCTGTTTGGGGAGTGGAACAACAAGCGCGGTTCGCCAACACTGTGGAAATAAGCCACTTTGCCAAACATTGTTCAGTACTTCTAGTAGTACAATTTTTACGGATAACGGAAGGTGTCGCAACATTGGGTATCCTATCGAATCGGGACCAGTGGAAGAACTCTTTCCTTTGTCAAGAGCCCACAGGAGTTCGTCTAGTGTGATGTCAATGTTATATACATCGTCTGAGGCGGGAGAGTGGTTTATACGCTGTTGTTCAGCTTTATGCTTCTGTTTTTGGAATTCTGGGGGATAGCTGGAGGTCGCCGATCTTCTATAGTAATGCTCCGCAAGTTGTTTCGCGATTTCTTCTGGATTATCCGTGAAGCTGTCTCCTCTTTTAAGCACCATCGTATGCTGACGTCGACCACCACGCAAGGTATTTACTGTACGCCATAACTCAGTTGTTGTACTACTGGGTGATATTTTTCCAACGAAGTCTATCCAAGTCTTTTGCTTAGCTGTTTTTATCGCCTTTCGAGCATGTGCTCTGGCATCCTGAAACCTTTTTAAGGCTATGGCTCTTTCGAGATCAGATGGGTGTGTGCGGCGAAGGGCTCTAAGGTGTTTGCGTCGTTGTTTGATCGCCTGTTTTACTTCCGGACACCACCAAGGAACTGCTTTCGGGCCAGTAACGCCGCTTGACCTAGGAATACATTTGGCAGCAGCGGCAATGATTTTCTCTGAAAGTTTCTGAACATTCCACTCCTCACTTTGACAGATAGAACGGGCTGTTATTTGCTCGTATTTGGTCCAATCAGCATGTTCAAAGAGCCATTTGCGTCGTGTTGTTGGGCAGTGTGACCATCCGGGAATAGAGATCAGTATGGGGAAATGGTCGCTGTTACAAGTGTCCGACTATTTTAACTCTAACTGTTATGGCGCAACGATCCTACAGATTAATAGATGCCGCGCTGCAAGTGAGTTAGACATTGCCAGCCATCAGCTGCGCATGTACGAAGCGGCTCAGTGATCAGCTGGGCACGTGGAAGAAAAATAGATGGTAGCGCAAGCACGTGCTGGTCGATAGCGACGCACGCGCAAGAATACTTGAAATAACGAGCATGCGCGTGCAGCATTTTTTAGAAGGATCTCTGCGAAAGGTCCAGATTTTCTAGACTAGGAATTGGTATATAAGACCCAAAATTTGTAAATAAAATCAAAAGTTTTCAGAAAGTCAAATCGAGTAGATGTTTGAGGCCGAAATTTCTCATCTCCTTGCCAAAAGTCTTTTCGCTAACACAATCGGTAATCCTCCGAATTAGAAGCACAGGTCTCCGCACAGAAGAGACAACTAGCTTTTTTCCGAGATTCAAGGTTGTGCTTAGTTCTAAATAGACTGCTTTCAGCTTATCAAAAACTATTCCACCACAGAAGCATAGGCTCTCATTACGCAAGAGCAACTAGCCTGCGGTCTTGAAAACGTTATTTCCCAGCTGAGAGCTTGTACGCTCGAAAGAAATCAAAGTCCCTGAACACAAGTTCTGAATTTCGTGTTCGTTTTCTTCGCCCGAAAACATTGGTGGCTCCAGAGTGGAGGTTGACCTCTCTTGGAATAAATATCGGTGTACTCGGCGCCTTTGAGATCGAGCGTAAAAATGTAGTGTGCTCGCACCATTAAGACCATTAAGATCGAGTAAGCCAATAAAGTGATTCTGAAGAACGGTGCGGACGGCATCGAAGTGTAAGCTCCAAAGAGAGTTTCGATAAGTGAATTATAAACGGTGCGGACGGCATCACGACATATAAGTAAAATGTCTCAATTCTTGAAAAATAAAAATGGACATTGTCGTCTGTGCACAGAACCTGATGACAAGCAGGACATGGTCGCACGTGACGAATGTGACCGATGGTTCCACCACGGATGCGCTGGGTTGGGAAGATTACCAACCAAAGGAGAGCCCTGGATTTGTACCAAATGTGCTGCCACAAAAGAACAAATTCATTTATTGAAGAAGACCATGAAGGTCAAAAGAGGCTCCAGTCAAAAGGAATCCAAAATGGAGGCAGCATTCGGCGAAATGTTAGAAGCACTAAGAAGCTTCAATGAAAATAACACAGCCGGCAAGTTAATGATGATTGGACTGTATGTTTAAAGCATCAAGCTTTAATACAGCTTCTAAAATTTCATGGATCACCACGAAACTGGCCTACCTTTAGAAAGATATATGCAGATACCTCAAAGGAGGGCAGGTTTTCACTATTGGAAAACTTGAATAGACTACAGGTAGTGCTAGGAGGACATGCTCCAAATGTGTGCAGCCACTGGTGATGGATCCCGAGAATGTTCCTAAAATCATAGAAAGATTGGAACAGAATTTCGGTAGACCTGAGACGGTCTGCAAAGAATTGTTGCATGAGCTGACAAAAATAAGAAAAATAATAAAAACTCCGTAGCCGAAATTGCTGACGCGTTTGAAAATTTGATCAGTAACATGATTGTCCTGAACAGAGAAGATTACCTGCAGGATATGAGATTAGTGGAGGAAACGGTGAATAAATTACCCTTCAACCTGCAGCGCCCTCGCTGATAGAACTAAGTGAATGGTTGAAACCTCACACACGCACTTGTAAGTTAATAGCCTCAATGTCCCAAAATAAAAAAGGGACAGAATTAACCTACACGATGAAAAACCACCGTCTTGCCCAGCCTGTAAGGAGTCACACAAGCTGGTACAGTGTAATAAATTTAGGGCAATGAACCCAGAAAGACGGTGGGAAGTTGTAACAAAAAATATATTATGCATGAAATGTTTGACAAGTAGCAAACATAGAGCCATAGATTATTGGACCAAAAGTAAGTGCAACGAAAATTTATGTAAAGGAAACCACAATAGATTGCTGCGCAAAACCGCAGTAGAGATAAAACCTGAAAAGGTCGAGGACCCGGTAGCTGAAGAAGACACATCTAACGTGCATCAGACTAAATGGACAAGTGTTTTACCAGATAATTCCGGTAACAATGTGGAAAGGGAATCTCAAGACACATACATTTGCCTTTTTAGATCCAGGCTCATCACTCACTTTACATGATGAGCAAGTAGCAGAGGAACTACAACTAAAGGGTAAGGTCGACCCTTTAAAATTGAAGTGGACTCAAAATTTTTCAAGAGAAGAAACAGAAAGTAAAAGAGTCAATCTGCAAATTAGTGGCAAAACAACTACGAAGTACGCCTTGAAGGATGTAAGAACAGTCAAGGACATAAATCTACTTTTGCAGTCAATAGAGCATGAGCAGTTAGCCGGAAAATATAAACATTTAAGTGGATTGCCAATCTCTAGTTTTCATTACGCAAGGCCAAAGGTTCTGATCGGATTAAATTATAGTCATTTGTTACTTCCACTGGAAAAAAGAACAGGAGGGCATGAAAAACCAATTGCTATAAAAACCAAACTCGGGTGGATGATATTTGGAGCTATATCTGGATCAGTAATCCGTGAACATTTGATGATAATTCAGGAGGAAGACCGTCTAACGAGAAATATGATGAAAAGGTATTTTTCTATGAAGATTTTGTGAAGATTCCGGCAAATCCATTGGAATCAAAACAGCTTACTAGAGCCAGAGAAATTATCGATAAAACACTAAAGTACATTGGCAAACGATATGAAATTGGGCTACTTTGGAGAGAGAAAAATTTGAAATTTCCGGACAGTTACAACATGGCACTAAAAAGGTTATTCGCACTGGAGCAAAAAGTTCAGAAGAATGAAGCATTGAAAACATGGGCAACCGAAACTATAAATGACTATATGGCGAAAGGATATGCCAAAAAGTTAACACCTGAAGAAGTTTGTGAGTGGTCTGACGATATGTTTTACTTGCCCCAGTTTATCGTCATCAATAAAAACAAAAATCCACCGAAAACTCGCTTAGTTTTTGATGCCGCAGCCAAAGTGAAAGGTGTTTCACTTAACTCAGCACTATTATCCGGACCGGATGCAATCTTCTCGTCATTTGGAGTTATAATAAGAGAGGGCCCAGTCACTGTAGCTGGAGATATTAAGGAAATGTTTAGTTAAGTGGGTATAAATAAGGTTGATCAAAGAAAACAATGTATCCTATCAGTCGGTGTTGAACAGTCGTTCGCACCGCACGCGTATAGCTCTTGGCTCCTGGAATTTTTTTCTGGCTACCTAGAGTTTCGTTGATTCAAGGCTTCAGTCTTTTTCAAGGCTACCTGAATCACTAACTAAGTGACTAAGTGATACAAAGAGTGATATTAGAGTGACTAAGTGATACAAAGAGTGACTAGGAAATTAATCAGCCTTTTTTAAGGCTAGCTAGGAGTCTAATCGAAAACTAATTTAGCCTAGTTAATTTAATTTAAAATTTCATTAATTTCAAAAATGCCTGCGTCCAACCGGAAAGGCAACAAGCCTAAGGCTAAAAATAATTCAATACGGAATAAATCACAATCCGTTATTCAACATTTTTCTAATTACATTCACGATCTTATAGAATCTGAATGTAAAAATAAAAGACAACGGACGGATTTCCCTTCCGTTGATCCTATGCCGTCTAACAATATTTACGAGATTCTTCCTGAATCCGATTGTAGCGACATAGAAGAAAATTCTTCAAAAATTCCCAAAATGGACGCTTGTCGTTCTGGGAAGAAACATCAATCTATGCCACCAGTGACGGTGATGATTTCCGACTTCAAAGCATTCCGTACTGAGCTTTCTACTTTTCTCCCGGAAGTAAAAGTCTCATTTCAAATCGGACGAAGAGGAGAATGTCGAGTCTTGGTGGATGGATTGGAAGATTACGAACGTCTTATTCGATATTTGTCCGAAAAACTTCATAAATTTTATTCATATGATATAAAATCAGACAGACCCTTCAAGGCTGTCTTGAAAGGATTATCAAATGATCAAAGTATTGATGAAATTAAAAATGAACTAAAAGAATTGCTTGGTTTTGCCCCTTCCCAAGTAATACTTATGAAAAAAAGAGCGAATGGTACTTCTAAACCACGCTCTGGAATTTCCCATGAACTTTACCTAATACACTTCAATCGAAGTGATGTAAACAATTTGAAAACTTTAGAAAAAGTACGTTTCATTTCCCACATTAAAATTCATTGGGAACATTATAAACGGCATAATCGTATTGCAAACTTAACGCAATGTCGTCGTTGCCAAGGCTTCGGTCATGGAACCAAAAATTGTCATATGGATATACGGTGTTTGAATTGTGGTAAATCGCATTCGAAAGACGTTTGTCCAATGAATGAAACCACTGATAAATTTTCATGTTCAAATTGCAATGGAAATCATAAATCCAATTATTTGAAATGTCCTGTCAGGGAAAAAATTTTAAACGCTCGTTCGCTTAGACAACAAGTCAAATCAACGACCTTAAATTTACAGAACATACCTGAAAATTCTTCTAAGGCACCTGTCAATTCGTCTTCTAACGAAAACAATTTATTGATAGGTAGATCGACCTCGTCATCATCTTCTTCTAATGTCAGTTATGCTGGTATATTAGGTAGAAATCTATTTCCTATTTCTTCTAATGTAAATAATCAAAACACAGGACCGCCTTGCAGTTCTTCTTCTAACGAAAACAATTTATTAATAGGTAGACCGGCCAAATCATCTTCTTCTAATGGCAGTCTACCTACAAATATTCCTTCAATGCCATTCGCTTCTTTAAATGAAGTCGATTTAGGCGATATAACTGAAAATAAAATGATCTACCTACAAGATCAACTTTTTCAAATGATCATCCAAAAGAATTCGACTTCATCACTTTTTGAAGCATTTCAAATCGGATGGAAATTTGCAAATAATATTATAATGAATTTAAAATTTAACAGTGATGTTAAATAATTATTTGAATATTTTAAATTGGAATGCTCGATCTTTGAAATCGAGTGAAGATGAATTTTATAATTTTCTCAAAGTTCACAAAATTCATATTGCCATTGTGACAGAAACTTTTCTTAAACCAAATGTAAAATTGAAAAGTAATCCACATTATGTGGTTCATCGATTTGACAGGTTTACTGGAATTGGTGGTGGAGTTGCCATTTTTGTCCAACGGCAAATTAAACATCGAATTTTACCTTCTTTCAATACTAAAGTTATTGAAAGCTTGGGAATCGAAGTTGAAACCATTCATGGAATTTATTTCATCGCTGGAGCATATTTGCCATTCCAATGCACCGGCGAACAATTAAATTTCTTTAAAGGCGATTTGCAAAAACTTACAAGATATCGATCGAAATTTTTCGTAATAGGGGACTTAAATGCTAAGCATGTCCAGTGGAATTGTAGGCAAAATAACAGTAATGGTAAAATACTTCATAATCAACTCTCAGCTGGTTACTTTACAGTTCTTCATCCCAGTAATCCTACTTGTTTCTCTTCCGTGAAAAACCCGTCTACAATTGATCTGGTTCTAACAGAACAAAGTCACATTTGTAGTGAACCGATTACTCATGCTGATTTTGACTCAGATCATCTTCCTGTAACATTCAGACTTTCCAACGAAGCTATAATTAATCCAATTAGTTCTATTTTCAACTATCATAGAGCTAATTGGTTGGATTACAGATCTCACATTGAAAATCATGTGGATCATGAAACTATTTTAGAAAATTCTGCGGACATCGACACAGCAATTGATAATTTGAATCATTATATTATCGAAGGTAGAAATCTTTCAGTTCCCAAAGCTCAAACTAAATTAAATTCTCCTATCATCGATGACAATCTTCAACTGCTCATTCGGTTGAAGAATGTTCGTCGACGACAATATCAACGTTCTCGTGATCCTGCTATGAAAAACATAGTTAAGGATTTACAAAAAGAAATTAAACATAGATTTACTCTTTTGCGAAATGAAAATTTCGCTAAAGAAGTTGAACAAATTAAACCATATTCTAAACCTTTCTGGAAACTTTCTAAGGTTCTTAAGAAACCTCAGAAACCAATTCCTGCTCTCAAGGAAGGAAATCAAATACTTCTTACAAATGGTGAAAGAGCTCAAAAGCTAGCTCAGCAGTTCGAGAGTGTCCACAATTTTAATTTAAACGTTGTGAGTCCTATTGAAAATGAAGTCTCACTGAAGTATGATCATATTTCAACCCAAGTGTTATCACACGATGACATTATTGAGACGAATTTTGATGAAATTAAATCAATTATTAGGAAACTCAAAAACATGAAGGCTCCTGGTAATGATGGAATTTTTAATATTCTTATTAAAAATCTTCCCGATGTTGCCTTGAGACTCCTGGTTAAAATTTTCAACAAGTGTTTTTCATTAGCTTACTTCCCAAAAAGATGGAAAAACGCTAAAGTAATTCCTATCCTCAAACCTGATAAAAACCCAGCAGAAACATCAAGTTATCGCCCAATTAGCTTACTTCCTTCTATCAGTAAACTTTTAGAAAAAATTATCTTGTTAAGAATGATGACTCATATAAATGAGAATTCAATTTTTTTACCAGAGCAGTTTGGATTTCGTCATGAACATTCAACTACTCATCAACTTGTCAGAGTAACGAACATGATAAAATCTTCCAAAAAATCTTCCGAAAGTTTATGCACAACACAGGTGGAGTGAAATTTTCGTGGGCATCCAACACATGTCCACATAACCGAGTCGACGGTGGTATCCAAAGCACAAATTTCGCAGGTCATAGTGAATAATAAACAAAAAGCAATACTGTTTTGATTAAAAAGCAAATTAAATAAACTCGCTCACCGCGGCTCTTGGAGCAAATTAAAAACGCGTAAGGGAGTCCGCATGACCTAATGGCATGTCCCGCGTACAAATTGCGTAAAAATAGAATGAAGCGGTTTCTGAAGGAACACTCCAAGCGTTCCTTTGCTGACATGCTCAAAAGTCAACAGTCAACGAACATATGTACCTGCTTGTCAACTGACGAGAGCGAGTCTGACGACCCATTGGAAGGTACATCCTCTCATAAGCTCCCAAGTAAGGGTTCAAAGTTGTCTTCCGATGGACCTCCAAAATTTATATTTAGAGTAAGTGAAGACAAAGCTCCGGAGAAAAAAAGTACGGGTGTGTAATGTCAGAAACATAATCGGATGTCGTGAATACGAATAAAACTGACACGATTTCTCTACACTTTCAAATTCGAATTGATAGTTGATCTATTGTGTGAATTGCGAAACTTTCCCTCTTTTCACTACTAAAATTTTCAACGATTTTTGATGTCGATTATCTCATTTCGGATTTGCATATTTCATTGAAAAAAACTATCGAGATGATGTACAGTATTCATTTCTGCCTTTTAGAAGGACCAAATTGTGGAATTCTCTACGATATTTAGCACAGTTCGGAACATTTCTACGATATTTAGCACAGTTCGAAACATTTATGATTTTCGCACAGCGAAAAGTGCACGAGGCAAATAAAATTATTTTGGATTTTCACTAAACTGATGATTTCTACCTTCGATTTGCAAAGAAGTAATCTTAATAGTTCTTTAGATAACATTTAGAGCCATTAGAACGGCTGATTTTATATAATGCTGTCCACTTTTTGTTTCTTGTTTTCTTTCTCTTCAATGCAAACCAACAGCAGCTGATGCAATCGCTCTTGCTTGAATTGAAACTAGCTTTGCGTACAAACCGCAACACATCCGCTCGCAGTGCCAAATGATGCGAAACTGGTTTAATGCGTCTTCTCACCTTGACTACCGGAAGGCAAATGAGAACTACGACCTGAGCGTTTGAGGTTTTTAACCACGCAGAAGGTGCGCTCCTCGATGCCGCTGTTTGAATGCATCTTCTCGTTTCGACGTCTGCTTTCATCCAACGCACAAGGAGAAATGATCGATTTTCGACCACGGTTCCCCTTTCATAACGTTCAATTTAAGATATGTGCCTGACTACCTCAAAATCGTCGTCCTTGCGCGAAAAACCCAAACAAAAATAAAGAGTTTTTCGCGTTGTTTTCAAATTTTCAGAAAACTTAATTTTTGAGTTGTTTGTGGTTATCTCACATTGTTCAAAATAATATCCTAAATTCCTGATCATATTTTTGATGAAATAGTGAAATAACTATGGTGCTGCCGTCAATACAAGTCGAGATATTCACGATTAAGTTCTGCCCATTTTTCCATATGACTAATTTTGGAAAGGCGCCCCATAGTAAAGTAAGTCGTATTCACGACAAAAGTTCCGGGTCTCAGAAAACTCAATTCTGAGTAGGAATTCCTACTGCTTCCCAGGACACCAAAATCCCCAAATGCCCCTGAAAACACAGCAGAGAACCAGCTGGGAACTGGGCTCATAAAATTTTCTGATGTTGTGGACTGGATTTGACCACCTTCAATATTTCTGATCTTTTTAAAAGCATATTTATGGCTTTGATACCTACAGTTAAAACATTTTTGAAGCAGTTGACTGCAAAATGGCCCCTTCTTTCGTATTAGTATATTTCGTAGCGATCGTACCTCGGTCGATGGTTAACTCATCCACCGAGGTCACGGATTCAATCATTGTTTTACAGTGGAATTGTAGAAGTATCATCTCAAAAATAGATTCTTTTAAAATTCTAGTGAATAATCTGAAATGTGATCCATTTTTGTGTATCATCTCAAAAATAGATTCTTTTAAAATTCTAGTGAATAATCTGAAATGTGATCCATTTGCATTGTGTGACATTTGGCTAACTTCTTATATATACCTAAACTTCCACGATTTTAACATCATTCACCTGGATCGAGATGATCCCTACGGAAAAGTACTTTTGGGAATCAAAAAGTGCTATTCCTTCTATCGAATTAACCTTCCCTCGATACAAGGTTATGATGTCGTCGCATGTCATGTCACAATGAAAGGCAAGGACCTTTGCGTTACTTCCATTTACAATTCACCAAGAGCCTCGGTTGGGTACCGCTGGCTCAGCGATATCATACAGTTCCTTCCCACACCGACGTTAGTTTTAAGAGACTTCAACTCTCACGGTACATGATGGGGTTGCCTTCATAATGACAACAGATCAACTGCGATCTATGATCTTTGCGATAACTTCTATATGATTATTCTGAATACTGGAGAAATGACACGGATTTCTGCACCACCAGCAAGACCCAGTGCGCTGGATTTATCCTTCTGCTCGACTTAGCAACCGTTGGATTGCACGTGGAAGGTGATCCCTGATCCCCTAGGTAGCGATCATCTACCTATCGTAATTTCACTCGCATGCGGATCAAGACCATCGGAGACAATCAATGTTTCGTACGACATCACATGACACACGAAATATCGATTGGAAATACTACGCAAATTCTATGTCTGAGAAACTAGTAACAACACAAGAACTTCCTCCGAAGGAAGAGTACACGTTTATGGCTGGCTTGATTCATAATACTGCCATTCCAACTCAGATGAAACGTGTATTCGGCGCGAAAACTAACATCCGTCCTCCCAACCTGTTGTGGGGCAATGAGTGCTCATTACTGAGCGCAGAAAAAACATCAATGTTCAAAAGATTTAGAAAATATGGGACACCTGAAAATTATCGGAGCTACGCGGCGTTGGACGTGAGAATTAAGAGCTTAGTTAAAGCCAAGAAACGCGATTACTGGCGCCAGTTTGTTAACGGATTATGTCCTGATTCTGTTCCAGAACAAAAGATCTTCCACGTCGCGACTTCGGATACAAACGAAACACCGTTTTCGATGGTAGAATTCTCACTTGCGCTCTTGTCGTGTAACTATAAAGCCCCGGGGTTAGACAGAATTAAATTAAGCTTGTTGAAAAATCTGGCCGACCCTGCCAAAAGGCACTTGTTGAATTTATTAAACAAGTTCCTTGAGGGTAATATTGTCCCACACAACTGGAGACAAAGGAATGTTATAGCCACTCAAAAACCTGGGAAACTAGCCTCCGATCTCAATTCGTATCGGTCGAAAGCATAGCTCCTGTATCCGGAAGTTGTTCGAAAATGATTCTCTTTCGTCTAGTCAATTGGGTCGAGACTAATGGCTTGCTTTCAGATACACAATTTGGTTTCCGCAGGGCCAAAGGAACGAACGATGGCCTTCCGTTGCTCTCAACAGAAATTCAAATGACATTTGATCGTGGCATCAGTTTTCCTTGACATCAAGGGGGCTTTTGACTCAATGTCAATAAATATCCTATCTGAGAAGCTGCATCAGCATGGTTTTTCGCCAGTTTGGAACATAATCTATTGTCTGAGAAGCACATGTACTTCGCGCATGGCGCTTTGTCGACAATACGGATCAGTTACATGGGTCTATTTCATGGCTTAACTTTTAAGACCCCTTTTATACAATTTTTACGTTAACAAAATTGAACAACAAATCTTGCACGCCAAGACAACTTGCCGATAACAGCGTTGTGTCTGTTATAGGACCCAAATCTGCCGATCTCCAAGGACCACTACAAGATACCCTCGACATAGACTCTTCAAATGGGTGGAGAACTCTCTACGGAGAAAACTGAGCTGGTTGTATTTTCAAGAAAGCGATACCCAGCACTGTTACAGCTTCAACTAAGGGGTGAAACCATAACTCAGGTCTTTACATTTAAATATCTCGGGATATGGTTCGACTCCAAAGGCATCTGGTGATGTCACATTAGGTATCTAAAGCGAAAATGCCTACAGATCTCTCATTTTCTTCGCACAATAACTTGGTATGGTATTCAACCAAGGGACCTGATCAGGCTGTACCAAACAACGATATTGTCCGCGATGGAATATGGATGCTTCTACTTCCGATCCGCGGCGAACACCCATTTTATCAAACTGGAAATAATTCAGTATCGTTGTTTGCGTATTGCCTGAGGTTGTATGTAATCGACTCATACGATGAGTCTCGAAGTGCTAGCGGGCGCCTTACAGTTGAAAAACCGATTCTGGGATCTCTCATATTGATTGCTCATCCGATGCGATATCTTGAATCCGAAGGTGATTAAAAACTTCGAAAGGCTTGTCATGCACAATTATCAGACCCGTTTTATGTCCTCGTATTTTGATTACATGCATATTCAATCAGAACATTACCGCTTCGTACAAACTTAGTTATCCGGCTTCAGTTTACGTCGCAGAATTAGCTACTGTTCAGTACACCCTCGAGATCATTGAAACCTTGCCAAAAGACCAATGACGAACTGGGACAATGGCTACATTCCATTATCTCTAGGGTATCGACGAAACCTTGGTTTAGGGGGATGAACGTGAGTAGCGATTTCATTCGTGTTATGTCGCGGCTCATGTCAAATCACTACACTTTTAACGTACATCTCCGGCGTATTGGACTCGCGGAGAGCGATCTCTGAACCTGTGGTTATCAGGACATCGAGCATATCGTGTGGTCGTGCGTAGAGTATCTCGACGCAAGGTCGAAGCTACTGGAATCCTTTAGGGCCCAAAGTAGACCGCCTAAGTTTCCGGTTCGGGATGTGGACATTTCCAACCCGGGAAGAACCTCACATCAGAAATCGTACCCGATATTTTTACCAGTATCAAAGAGTAATTCACCTGGCCGCCGGACCAGTTCAACGCTACAAACATCAGCTAGGATGGAGTAACGAGACTGCGGATGAGCAGAGCTAAACATAATTCCATCAACAACTGTCGATCCCAATTAGTTTCATGAATCCATTCCTTAAATTACTAATCAAACCTTGCGGTCAAGGTCAAGAGTCAAACTTAATACACTTAATGCTAAGGCTCTTCGGCCAGTCTTGTTTGCCTTAACAAATAGACACTACCTGGTGAGCGTAGTGCTTGCTACAATCGAATTCATTAGACTTTTTTATTTAAAAGATATTTTTTATTCAGGTCTATTTGCGTACAAGCTTTACGTGGCCGATTGAGCCGTTTTTTTAAATATTTTTTTTTGAATTGGATCTCGTTTTCACCCTTTTTCTAGGGGGAGAGGAGCTTCGATTTCCCTCCTGCGAGGATTGAGGGGCACTTCGTTCGTTGTTCGTCTCGTCATCCATTGCCGCATCGATGGTATTGTTGTCGATTTCCGCCTTCTTCGTCTACCTGGCGAGCGTAGTGTTTGCTACAATCGAATTCATTAGACTTTTTTATTTAAAAGATATTTTTTATTCAGGTCTATTTGCGTACAAGCTTTACGTGGCCGATTGAGCCGTTTTTTAAATATTTTTTTTTGAATTGGATCTCGTTGTCACCCTTTTTCTAAGGGGAGAGGAGCTTCGATTTCCCTCCTGCGAGAATTGAGGGGCACTTCGTTCGTGGTTCGTCTCGTCATCCATTGCCGCATCGATGGTATTGTTGTCGATTTCCGTCTTCTTTTCGTTGCTAGTTGCTGTAGATGCACCTTGTTGTATATTGGTTGCAATTGCTGGTTGGTTGGAGGGTAAGTTGTTAACTGCAGTTGTTAACGGTGTACTTGGTTCTATAGAGGATACTGATGGTTTCGTTGAATGGGATGCTTCACTGTTGTTGATGACTGTCACAGGTGTTTTTGGGTTGCTTGGGGTTGGTGTGAAGCACCGTTGTTCTTTGGTGTGGTTGTCTCCTTGTCCAGTTTATCACATGGCTTACCGTAGTGAACAGCTTTTTGGCAATATTGACATGTGGCCACCTGATTGTCATAGGTAACAAGTGATTTGCACGGAATTCTTGTATCTTGACCGAAAATCACATAAGAAGGTATAGGATTCTTCAAGTGTTCCAATACTTCCACTTTTCTTTTTCGATAGAGAGAATCTCTCCGTATTAGGACATAGTTTTTCGAATATAAGAATCGGTGACGCTTGAGTGAAGATCATGCACACGCACTTCTATAGCACTATCATCCATATATACTGGAATGTTGTACTTAATGTTCTCGTGCTCCACATAGTGCACATTGTTATTGTCTTTTGCGAATTGAATTGCATCCAACTCTTTATAAAACTGGAAGTAAACAACATTATTGAAGAAAATGCACACGTTTAATGTCAAGATGCATCTGCTCCTTAAGCAAACCTTCAAGTTCTCTTATCGAAGGTCGAATTTTGCACTGCCTGAAGTCAACAACAATTGTATTCTTTCGTGTCGGCGGTAGCTTTTGTTCGTTTGGTTCACTCATTTCGAGGTCTATTGTTCACTACACAATGCTGTACTTAGTTTCTTCTGTCCCGAACGTAAGCGGTTTTGTTTTATCGACTGACTTGGATGAGATGTAAAACCGAACTGTGAATTCATTAGATGATGATGCTCTCGGAGGGTTGTGGTAATAAAGTCATAAATGCAACTCTAACGAAGGATGCAATAAATCGACGATCTAGCAACGGTCATGGAAATATTTGGTAAAATAATTAACATGCTTTTCAAGCATACAGATAAGGTGCCGCATATGTTTAGATAGGACGGCTAAGCAAGATTTGAACTCGTAACTTGAGCCTTCTAGGAAGGCACTTGCAGCCGTTAGGGAATAGCGAAGGATAGCACGAAACGGAAGTGCAATCAAATTTTATGTAGTAGTGAGGAAGATAGGAAATTGTTTGTCCGTGCTGACGAATAGTAACGTCAGCACCTAGGAGAAAAGGAGATAACAATAAATGTTGCAATGCATGTCGTGCAACATATTCATTTCTGTTATGATAAGATTTGAATATAATATATATATAGATATATACATATATATATATATATATATATATATATATATATATATATATATATATATATATATATATATATATATATATATATATATATATATATATATATATATATATATATATATATATATATATATATATATATAAATATATATATATATATATATATATATATATATATATATATATATATATATATATATATATAT
The DNA here is from genome assembly GCF_030247185.1 of Malaya genurostris. Classification (NCBI taxonomy): domain Eukaryota; kingdom Metazoa; phylum Arthropoda; class Insecta; order Diptera; family Culicidae; genus Malaya; species Malaya genurostris. The sequence continues at coordinate 143,665,401 of NC_080572.1, read as the reverse complement.
ATATATATATATATATATATATATATATATATATATATATATATATATATATATTATAGTTGAAGAAAATTAAAATAAAGAGTCATCACAGTTTGGTTACTGAAAGCACAACACTGTCAGTTTTTAGAAAGAAATCCCAGAAGGACGTCATCCGCAACCAGCAGCGACAAGAAGGGTCCCGCAGGAACCTACAGAGAAGTATCGACTGTAATTAATAAATTTCTCTCCTTTTTTCTTTAGGTCAGCATAAAAGCGTACTTCTGCTCTTAGGCCCTACTTGTTTCTTCCCGGATATCCGAAATTTTAAGCAAAAGGAAAACAATTGTTTTTCAATAGATTCAAAGCGAATTAGGGAATTTTGCGTGGTGTATTTAACGTCACTGACGAGAAATCAATCTCAGTCCAGCTGACATTTTTTTGGCTCCAGAGAGGAGCGTATCGCAAAATCCTTTAATTCGCTTAAGAATTTATTAGAAGACTCTGGAATAGTTGCTTTAAACTATTTTAGAGAAATACTTGTTTGGTACTTGTATTATTTGTACACTAATATAGTCGAATTGGCAAATTTCTTTATTAAAATGGAGTATCCAATCCAAATGGTCATTGTCGCCTTTGCCCGAAGAAAGATCGCGCATTGGTCGAAATTTTTAAATGTGTTGATTACGACAGGTGGTTTCATTCATCTTGTGTTCGACTCAATAAACGTCCACCAAGACCAGAAGACTGGTATTGCGAAAAATGTCAAAAGCGAAATGATGAATACGCTGTAATGACAAAAGGCTTGGAGGTGAAAAATATGGCACTCCAAGCAAAAAATGGCAGCAGCGAGGCAATTATTGAGCTGATGCGAATACACGAGAGGACCATGTTATCCCTCGTGACTTCCATTCAGAATGCGAGCATGAAAGAAGACGCAATGTCAGTAAATTCAGGAAACTCGATTGAATGGAGAAGTTATTATGAAAGGCAAGCGCTAGTAACCTTGCCTAAGAATATCGGTAATGCCAGAGGAATGGCCCAGCAACCAAAGCTGCACCGGTATGGTATGCTGCAGCCATGTACGACTGGTGGAACAACTGGAATTACAATAACCACCGGATCAGAGGAGAAAACAAGTGATTCTGAAGAGTGAGAGTGTGACAGTAGTAAAAATGATTTTGCCGGATTCGATGAGGACGCCGCTGGTAGCGAGAACGGAATGTTAAGTTCTCCAAGATCCTCAAGTACGATTTCCGATTTCACAAATTCTGAAAAAGTCAAAGAACTGGAATCAAATCTTTGGTCGTCTACCGAAGCATATCGGGAAAAGGTGGTTGCCTTGGTGAGAGGTGCCACATTAGGATCTACCGACGAACAAAACAAAATGGAATCTGTTGTTGGTATGGCACCAGCACGGCACTCTATGTCTACGATGGTGACTAAGCGAAAAGTCACTGCTCCTGTCAATGCTCTCGATGAAGCCTTCAAGGTACCCTTTAAATATGAATGGAACAGGGAATTGGTTTATTATGTAAATTTGGATGGCAATAGTAAAGATACAAATAATTATATCGTCATGCCAATACACTCCTACACGTTTTTCTCCTCGTTCCTTACTTGCAGCTATGTTAACTACGGCAGCAGTTCTCAGCACGGCGAATTCTTTGTTAGTAACACCGGTCGAGCAAGATGGAGTGTTTCTCGACCACATAGGAACTACTTTCATGAAACGGGGTATATGGCGGACAAATATAAATACCTCGATATCACCGAATGTAGACCGGGAATTGATCAAAGGCATACGATGTAATATGTCAGCAACTAGGAAGCGCATGAATAAAGACATAAAAAATGAAAATATGGATAGAATTTTAAACGTCTTCAACAAACTATGCTCGGATGCAATTTCCGAAATTGATCATGAGAGAACAAGATCTCGACGCTCTAAAGGGATATTTGGATTCTTGTGGAGCTTCCTATTCGGTGAAAATGACGTCGAAACTGAACTAAAAGCAATGAGAATGCACGACGATGAAAAAATACATCAGTTATCTGAGTCATTAGTTCAATTAAATGGCAAGACAGCTGAGATGGGAAATACTTTGAACGATCAATTCTACGGTCTGATGAAGGAAACGAACCACCTGAAGCAAAAGTACGCCCTAGGTTAAATGGAATACTTGGAAAGATTAATCGAGATAATTATACTATCTCGAGAGACTATTGACGCGGTGCTTCACAAGTACAAAAGGATGAGATCATATCCACTTTCGACGGAAGAACTTACCGCAACGTTCGACAACATCTCGACAATATTGCCAGCAGGACTAACAGTTCTTCGACAATCCTCATTGGTAAAATATGAAGCGCAGGAGATCAATGGGACTATCGTAATCGCAATGTACACTGTAGTTGTCAGCAAAACAGTGTACGAAATGTTTCGAATTATTCCTGTACCTCATATGGAAAATCATGATATCATTGATATAGGAAAACCACGCATGCGGATTGACCATAACGGGGAATATTTCTACCCAACTACGGAACCAGTATGAACGAACCAAATTTATTTTATAATGGAACCTAGTCCGGTTCATTAGGAGCTTGACTGCGTATCTGGACTAGTGGCACACAAAGTTTCGAAAAGCCGCTGCAATATTACGCACCTAACGCCACCATACGCCGAGATGATTTCACTCACGGATGAGAACCAGGTGCTTTACTTCGCCTGCGACACAACTAGTATTATAATTCACTGCAAGAATTCTATTACAGCGCCACCATACAAGGTGGCTGTAGTTGAATTAGATTTCGATTGTAAAATCCAAAATAATAAGAGTGTTATACGAGGTCTGTTCAAAAAGTTCCCGGAATTCTTTAATTGCGCGCATCTGGAGAGTCCGGCGGTCAAAATTTTTTTTATTGTGTTGGTGCATATGTCCCTAATGTATGGTGAAATTTTCAGCTGTATTCATTGTTTACATTCTGTCTTGTAGCGGCTGGTGTTAACGTGTTTTTTTGAGCTCGGCGATTTTTGTTAGTTTAAACAATGGAAGAATTGAAGAGTTTGTAATAAATTTTGCGTGAAAAATTAAATAAAGTGTAAAAGTGTGCGAAATGTTACAGAGAGCCTACAGTGAGTCTACTATGAAAAAAAAAACAAGTGTTTACGAGTGGTATAAGCGTTTCCAAGATGGCCGCGAAGACGTTGAAGACGACGAACGCTCCGGTCGACCCAACACGTCAATAATCGATGAAAATGTGGGAAAAGTGGAAAAAATGATTATGGATGATCGCCGAATCACTATTAGAGAAGTTGCTGATGAAGTTGGCATATCAGTTGGCTCATGCCATCATATTTTTTCAAATGTTTTGGGCATGAAACGAGTGGCAGCAAAATTCGTTCCAAAACTGCTGAATTTTGATCAAAAAAACAAACGCATTACCATCGCTCAGGAGCTGTTTAACGACGTCAACGACGATCCAAATTTACTTGAAAGGGTCATAACTGGTGATGAAACATGGGTTTACGGTTATGATGTCGAAACAAAAGCACAATCGTCCACGTGGAAGCACCCAACGTCACCAAGACAAAAATCGCCGAGCTCAAAAAAACACGTCTACACCAGCCGACAGAATGTAAACAATGAATACAGCTGAAAATTTCACCATACATTAGGGACATATGTACCAACACAATAAAAAAAATTTTGACCACCGGACTCTCCAAACGCGCGCAATTAAAAAATTCCGGGAACTTTTTGAACAGACCTCGTATATGGATTCGTGAATAGGGAAGAAAGACGGACAAACTTATTCTTTAAAGAAAGAATTCAGATTAATTTCAATTTAGAGAAGAATAAAACTGAATTAGCAGAATTAAATAAGCTTGCGAATTTATTTGATAACAAAATGATGATAAAGAACAAGATATAGGTGAAACCATTATTGGTAATGTATTAATGGGTGTAGGATTGATAGGTATTCTGTATGTGGTAGTATATATTTATCTGCGAAATAAAATATGTAATACAACACGAGATTCAAGCAGGCCAGCGCAATATTTGTTTCCGCTTCCGCAAAATACAGCTGAGAGTTCATTATAATTTTGTGATTATTTGTTGAAACAAAAGATAACAGAGAGGATGAACGCAGTTTACACCACTATTCTATGACAGTCGCTCGAATGTCAATAAAGGTAATTCTTCAGGAAGATTTACGGGGCCAGAAATGTCGAACGTAGTGCTTGCTACCATCGCATTCATTAGATGATGGCATTAATAGACTTTATTTATCAACAAAAAAACGTGCTTAAAGGAGCACTATTCATGAGAAGTCTTTTGACTCGATAGTTCGTTCCCAGCGAAGTCATGAGTGCTGCTTTTTTTTAAATAACTATTTATTGGAATATGAGTTAAAATTTATTTATTATTTATTTATTTATTATTAAATTTATTCATCTGACAATAAAATGGTCTTAATGAATTGGTTTAGTCAAGTCATAAAATTGTAGATCGCTGTACTTTCTGCACGAATTTGTGTGATGGTTCATCAAATTCAAAAAGGTGTTCAACGGTGCCAAATGTCCTCAAGCATAATGTTATCGGTTCGTAATACCCGAACGTCGTTCGATGAAATCTCGGCTGAAATAAACTGGAAGAGCGCAGTGATCGTTGTGAAGCACGAAAATCGAGTTGAGACAAAATCTTAGGTGAGTCGATATCCCCGTTGATCAGTTTTGCCACGAAAGTAGTTTGCTGAATTTTCCTGCGTCGTTCCAATGAGTCGAGTCCGATCAGTCGACAGCGATCGTGGTATGGTGGAAGATCAAGCGGGTTCTGCCAGGGAAGGTTTCTTAGAGCAAGACGAACAAATCGTTTCTGAACGCGCTCAATCCGTAAGTTCCATGTAAGTTGATAAGGACTCCAAATTACGCAAGCATTTTCCAGTATTGGACGAACCAAAGAACAATATAACGCCTTCAAACAATACGGATCTTTGAAGTCCCGCCCGATCTTTGCAATAAAACCTAGTTGCCTGGTCGCTTTTGAAATTACAGATGAACGATGCAGATTGAAGGTAAGTTTGGCATCTAACAAAACACCAAGGTCATTAACATGGTCAACTCTCTGGAGCGTTTGTCCATCAATTGCATAGTCGAATCGAATTGGGTTCAGTATTCGGTGAAACGTTATGACCTGGCATTTTGAAATGCTGACAATCAACCAGTTTCTACGACACCAGGCGACAAATGTATCTAGAAGTATTTGAAGCCGGATGCAGTCGTCAATAGAGTGAACTTCAAGATATAATTTCAAATCATCGGCATATACTAATCTGCAGCCAACTCCGAGCACCGAAACAGCATCGTTGAAGAACAGCAAAAACAAAAGTGGACCCATATTGCTGCCTTGAGGAACTCCTGATAAATTTGAGAACGAAGATGATACACAAGAGCCGAGCTTAATTCGCAGGACGCTACCACATAAGTAAGAGCGTAGCCAGTCAGTAAACTTTTGTGTGGCGCCCAGCCGCAACATCTTGCACAAGAGTATTCGGTGGTCAATTCGGTCGAAAGCTGCTTTCAGATCAGTGTATACTGCATCAATTTGTACTTTATTCTCCAAACTCGAAAAACAACTGGAAGTGAAATCTAAGAGATTCGAGCTGACAGAACGACCTGGCATAAATCCATGCTGATCAGTAGAGATGTAATTTTTAGTACGAAAAAGTACCTCAGTGCTCACAATTATTTCGAACAGTTTAGATGCAGCTGATAAATTGGTTATGCCTCGATAATTTCTAACATTTGTACGATCACTGCTCTTGTATACAGGAAACATGAAAGACTGCTTCCAAGTCATTGGAAAAATACCTTGCTCAAATGATTTGTTAAATATAGTGCACAAAGGATCGGCTAAAGCAGAAGCGCAATGACTGTACACCGCTGCAGGTATACCATCTGGTCCGGCAGAGAACGATCGTTTCAACTTCTTCGCTGCGGCAACAATCATATCGGGAGTAACCAAAAATGTGTCAATGTGCACTAAATTCTCAGGAACATCCACCGCGGCGGTCACCGCATCGATACCGGAGGCTGTTTTTTCGGCAAACACCGAAGCAAAGAACTTTGCAAACAGATCACATGACTCCAAGGATGACCTGGATTCAACACCATCGAGACAAACTTTTGAAGGAATTGATGAGCATTTACGTTTCGAGTTTTCAAAAGTCCAGAAATGTTTGGGATTCCGACGAAGATCAGTTTGAACCCGCATAACGTAGGATTTGTACAACCCCGCGTTTAATTTGCGATAGTTATCACTGGAACTTTTGAACATTCGTTTTATTTCAGAGCTCTTCCAGCGACGATGTTTGCGCTGCCAAGCATTTCGAATTCGTTTCAATTTACGAAGCAAAGCTGTGCTCCAAGGAGGACTTATTGGCCGTTTTACAAAAGGCAAATTTGAACTTAACCACTGAGTTATTTTGTTACAGAAAAAATATGCCATTTCATTTGCGTTGTCGATATCTTGCAAAGCACTCCAGTTAACGTTTTGCAAGAATTCAAGTAAAGCACCAAAATCAATTTTTCTATAATTTAATGGCCTTGATTCATTCGTGAAGTCCATGTTCCGGAAATTGTTTTCGCAGTCAGCAGCCAACGAGATAACTAAAGGCGGATGATGCGGGTCGACAGGTAGCAGTGGAATAACACTACAATCAACTATTAATTGATGCTCCGTAGAACAAAAGACCAAATCGAGCAATTGCCCAAGATGATTTCTGCACTGGTTTGCTTGATGTAGATTTAAAAAATCCATACCGTCGATCAGCGCTGTACCAGCAGCGGATGGCAACAAAGAACAAGCGGGTTGTGTTTCTTCATGCCGTTGATTCCACACAATGCGGGGCTGGTTGAAATCACCACACACCAGAACAATATCATTCACAGAACCTTTACTGCACAGTTCCGAAACAGTTGAAATGTGCGCATCGATCACATCAACGTTTTGGCTTTTATCAGGGGGAATGTACACACCGCATAACAGTAACTTTCTACCCCGCACTGTAGCACTTGCACACACTTGTTCAATACACTGACCATTCACCGTTTCAATGATAGAGCTGACGTGTTTTCGTGAAATGGCAATCAAAACTCCACCAAATGATGCTTTGTCACTATTAGCTGAGCTGCGGTCACAGCGAAAAACATTGAAGGAATTTCCAAACAACTGCTGAGAGTTTATTCGGCTATCCAGTCCGGTCTCGGTCAAAAATATGACATCAAAGTTGCAGTCACTCGTCGTTAAAAAGATCTCGTCGATTTTTGTCCTCAACCCCCGCACATTCTGGTAGTACACCCAGATACCAACGTCATCTTGTTCGTCATTCTGCGAAACGGGATAAAACAAATCAGCGCTTGATAATCTGGAAGCTAACGAATACTTGCCAAGATGAGTAGTTTGGAAGACCCCTTCACCACACCTACCCGCAGGACCAGGACGGCTGATGAACGCTGGCAGCGGTCGCACGACTGGGGAAGAGGAGTCAGGGGCTTCCACAATATCAACTACGGTGCGTCCCAGTATACTGCATTGTATCACTGCTGAACTATTCCTCCTTGCGTTGAAACAGGCATTGGAGATGGATCCACAGCAGCTGGTTTCCAAAATTTTTGGGATGATTTCTCCTCGAATTGGCGAAAATAGATTCCTTGGGGCCAAGTTGAAGGATCCAAGGCGATAGCTTGTAGTGCAGGATCGAGGCCAACTTTAAATGATACAAAGGTCATGTTGCTAACATCGGTACCTTTGGCGACCAGTTTAACAACTACTGGATCCTCATTCATTTCAAGATTGGCTCGCACCATAGCAGCAATCTCATCATTGGTGACGTCTGGACGTATACGAGACAAATTTAGCCAAAATTTGTCGGGTTGCTGTTCACAAACTGGAACACAAACAACGTTTTCTCCAATTTGCTTCGATCCAGATTTGCATTCGGAAGCTTCTTGTTCCAAGTCAGGCCCACGAGGTCTTTTGGCTGGACGGCGACGCTCGATGAATGGCCAGCGCATATTGAGCGGTGTGGGAGTCAGAGGAGCAGGTTTCGACAATGTTTTGATTTCGTTTTGTAAACCATTAATTGCTTCCGTCAACGACACCAAAGGTGAATTTTCGTCTGCCAATTTCGTAATGGAGCGGAGATGCGAATTTTCGAACAAATTGGCGCAATCATCACACATCCAAAATAAATTTTTACGATGAGATGAGAAATAGCCCAATAGAGCGCGGGAAACTCCAGAGCATGCCATATGAAACATGCGTCCACAGTAGCCTCTGCATACAACGGAATCGATGCCTGCAATAATCAGACTGCACTTTGCACAATTTTTCTCCGAACTCATTCTAAGTGCAGGAATACGCCTTTAACTATGCAGATGGTAAATCACAGCAGCAAACGGTTCGTCGATTGTTTGTTGTCAAACTACAACGATGGCAGCAAGAAGAATAGCCACAGGCACGACACAGATGAACGTGAATTTACGACTTGACTAGCACTTGGCGGTTTAGAATAACACCTCACTTCGATCCAGGCAGTATACAGTCATTCACTGATAAAAACTTTAGTGATTAACTAACGCGGAAACGGTTTGAAACGGCAAAAAATACGGTATGTAAAAATAAACACAACAAACTTAACTGAACAGTGTTCCCAAAAAATTAAAAAATTAAATTATTAAGATTTAAATTGGGTGTTCAGCCACAAGTGGTGACTTTTCAGCCCTATTATAATTATATATATATATATATATATATATATATATATATATATATATATATATATATATATATATATATATATATATATATATATATATATATATATATATATATATATATATATATATATATATATATATATATATATATATATATATATATATATATATGATTTGGTTATTACCATGAGGACATTATTTGCTTCCGCAATTCTGAGATTTTTGTGTAGGGAAAATTCTAAACCTACTTGTATTGTGTAATGGGGAAAAGGAACTTATATACTAACTTTTTAACTAATACAGAGAGCGAATCGATTCAATTGAAGATTGCATCGATTTTTGTCGGAATTAGCTAATAATATATGTGACATTACATTTAATGGTTCTATAACAGATCGGCTGAAAAGTTCGTATCGTTTCTATGAGAAGGCGCCACTAGAATTAAATCCATACCATTTTCAGTTAGTACCAACCTTCAAAAGACACGTGTATAAATTTGACAGCTGTCTGATTATTAGTTTGTGAGATATTGCATTTTGAGTGAAGCTACTTTTGTTATTGTGAAAAAATGGAAAAAAAGGAATTTCGTGTGTTGATGAAACACTACTTTTTGATGAAAAAAAGTTCCGCCGATACCAAAAAATGGCTTGATGAGTGTTATCCAGACTCTGCACCGGGCGAAGCAACAATTCGTAAGTGGTTTGCAAAATTTCGTACTGGTCATATGAGCACCGAAGACGATGAACGCAGTGGACGTCCAAAAGAGGCTGTTACCGATAAAAACGTGAAAAAATCCACAAAATGATTTTCAATGACCGTAAAGTGAAGTTGATCGAGATAGCTGACACCCTAAAGATATCAAAGGAACGTGTTGGACATATTATTCACGAATATTTGGATATGAGACAGCTTTGTGCAAAATGGGTGCCGCGTAAGCTCACAATCGATCAAAAACAACAACGAATTGATGATTCTGAGCAGTGTTTGGAGCTGTTATATCGAAATAAAACCGATTTTTTTCGTCGATATATAACAATGGACGAAACATGGCTCCATCACTTCCCTCTGTAGTCCAATCGACAGTCAGCTGAGTGGACTGCACGCGATGAACCGAACCCAAAGCGTGGAAAGATTCAACAATCGGCCGGTAAGGTTATGGCGTCTGTATTTTGGGACTCGCATGGTATAATTTTCATCGACTACCTTGAAAAGGGAAAAACCATCAACAGTGACTATTATATAGCGTTATTAGAGCGTTTGAAGGACGAAATTTCAAAAAACGGCCTCATTTGAAGAGGAAAAATTTTTGTTTCATCAAGACAATGCACCGTGTCACAAGTCGATGAAAACCATGCTGAAATTGAACGAATTGGGCTTCGAATTGCTCTCTCATCCACCGTATTCTCTAGATTTGGCCCCCAGTGACTTTTTCCTGTTCTCAGACCTCAAGAGAATGGTAAAAAATTTAGAAGCAATGAAGAGGTAATCGCTGAAACTGAGGCCTATTTTGAGGCAAAGGACAAATCGTACTACAAAAATGGTATCGAAAAGTTGGAAGATCGCTATAATCGCTGTATCGCCTCTGATGGCAATTATGTTGAATAATAAAAACGAATTTTGGCAAAAAAATGTGTGTTTCTATTAAACGATACGAACTGTTCAGCCGAACTGTTATTTGTGAGTCTGTGTAACTCATTTGTACTAAACCAGGGAGGACGCTCCAAAATCATTTTCAGAATTTTATTCTGAATCCTTTGAAGCGTTGTCTTCCTGGTGGAACAACAACTTGACCAAATTTGTACTGCATAGAGCATGGCTGGTTTGAAAATTTGTTTATAAAGTAACAATTTGTTTTTTAGACAGATATAAGAATTTCTGTTTATAAGAGGATATAAACATTTAATATATTTATTACACTTTGCCTGGATTCCTTCAATGTGATCCTTGAAAATGAGTTTTTTATCATACGTTAAACCTAAGTATTTAGCTTGATCAGACCATGTCAATTCCAAGCCATTCAATTTGAGAATGTTATTATTGATGGTTTAAGAAAAGAATCTCTTGGCTTATGCGGAAAGATAATTAATAACGTTTTTGTTGCATTTGGTTTAATATTCCATTTTGACAGATAATCACTGAAAATATTTAAACTTCTTTGTAGGCGACTGCAAATCACTCTTAGATTTCTACCTGTGGCTAACAGACTTGTGTCGTCACAGAATAGAGATTTCTGACAACCAACGGGTAGATTTGGAAGATCAGCAGTGAAAATATGAAACAAGATTGGAGCAACGCTTGAACCCTGCGGAACACCGGCTCGTACGGGTAGCAATTCAAATTTACAATTCTGATAGCTAATCTGAAGAGTTAAATAATTTTGAATCATTTTGATCAAATAAATAGGAAACTGGAAATCAGACATTTTTGCTATTAAACCTTTGAGCCAAACACTGTCGAATGCTTTTTCTATGTCTAGAAGAGCAAGTCCAGTGGATAATCCAGAAGATTTATTTGCTTTTATCATGTTCGTTACTCTGACAATTTGATGAGTAGTTGAATGTTCATGACGAAATCCAAACTGCTCTGGTAAAAAAAATGAAGTCTCATTTATACGAGACATCATTCTCAACAAGATATTTTTTTCAAAAAGTTTATTGATAGAAGAAAGTAAGCTAATTGGTCGATAACTTGATGTTTTTGCTGGATTTTTATCAGGTTTCAGGATAGGAATTACTTTGGCGTTTTTCCATCTTTTTGGGAATTAAGCTAATGAAAAACACTTGTTGAAAATTTTAACCAGGAGTCTCAAGGCAACATCGGGAAGATTTTTAATAAGAATATTAAAAATTCCATCATTACCAGGAGCCTTCATGTTTTTAAGTTTCCTAATAATTGATTTAATTTCATCAAAATTCGTCTCAATGATGTCATCTTGTGATAACACTTGGGTTGAAATATGCTCATATTTCAGTGAGACTTCATTTTCAATAGGACTCACAACGTTCAAATTAAAATTGTGTACACTCTCGAACTGCTCAGCAAGTTTTTGAGCCTTTTCGCCATTTGTAAGAAGTATTTGATTTCCTTCCTTGAGAGCAGGAATTGGTTTCTGAGGTTTCTTAAGAACCTTAGAAAGTTTCCAGAAAGGTTTAGAATATGGTTTAATTTGTACTACTTCTTTAGCGAAATTTTCATTTCGCAAAAGAGTGAATCTATGTTTAATTTCTTTTTGTAAATCCTTAACTATGTTTTTCACAGCAGGATCACGAGAACGTTGATATTGTCGTCGACGAACATTCTTCAACCGAATGAGCAGTTGAAGATTGTCATCGATGATAGGAGAATTTAATTTAGTTTGAGCTTTGGGAACTGAAAGATTTCTACCATCGATAATGTAATGATTCAAATTATCAATTGCTGTGTCGATGTCCGCAGAATTTTCTAAAATAGTTTCATGATCCACATGATTTTCAATGTGAGATCTGTAATCCAATCAATTAGCTCTATGATAGTTGAATATAGAACTAATTGGATTAATTATAGCTTTGTTGGAAAGTCTGAATGTTACTGTTACTTACTGTTAGTCTGAATGATGATCTGAGTCAAACTCAGCATGTGTAATCGGTTCATTACAAATGTGACATTGATCCGTTAGAACCAGATCAATTGTAGACGGGTTTTTCACGGAAGAGAAACAAGTAGGATTACAGGGATGAAGAACTGTGAAGTAACCAGCTGAGAGTTGATTGTGAAGTATTTTACCATTACTGTTATTTTGCCTACAATTCCACTGGACATGCTTAGCATTTAGGTCCCCTATTACGAAAAATTTCGGTCGATATCTTGTGAGTTTTTGCAAATCGCCTTTAAAGAAATTTAATTGTTCGCCGGTGCATTGGAATGGCAAATATGCTCCAGCGATGAAATAAATTCCATGAATGGTTTCAACTTCGATTCCCAAGCTTTCAATAACTTTAGTATTGAAAGAAGGTAAAATTCGATGTTTAATTTGCCGTTGGACAAAAATGGCAACTCCACCACCCAAACCTGTCAAATCGATGAACCACATAATGTGGATTACTTTTCAATTTGACATTTGGTTTAAGAAAAGTTTCTGTCACAATAGCAATATGGATTTTGTGAACTTCGAGAAAATTATAAAATTCATCTCCACTCGATTTCCAATTTAAAATATTCAAATAATTATTTAACATCACTGTTAAATTTTAAATTCATTATAATATTATTTGCAAATTGCCATCCGATTTGAGATGCTTCAAAAAGTGATGAAGTCGAATTCATTTGGATGTGTTGAAATCAACCCGGGAACAACTTGAAAGCTCCCATACATCGAGAATATAAGTAAAAATGTTGGTTCTCTGGTTCCACAATGGCGTCGCAAATGGAATAAAATTTGGAAAAGGCGTATCTGTTTTTCTCTATTTTACAATTTCGTTTTGAAAAATAATACAAACTTCATTAGCATTTCTTGTCATCAATCAAAACTATTTTTATGAGTTTTACATAAAATATATTTGCCTCACAAACTTTTTGATCAACCTTTTTACATAAATCTATTCTCCTCTAAACAAAATGATTTTTGTTAATTTTTTTCGAAGGGTAATTCTACAGTTTTTCTCGCTGTTTATGTATTCATCGATACGAAGTTTGAAAAAATAATCAGCACACAGTTTTATCAACAAATTCCGATGATTAGAGACTGTATTTTGACCTGTTATGTGCTCAGAACTTGAATTGAATAGTGAGGAATGTTCGTTTACTATATTATAAATAGTCCTATTCATAAGAACATCAAAATATTTTTCGAAATTGATATGAGTAAACTTGTTAGATAAAATTGTAAATTCCGATTCTGCCACTCGGCATATCAAAAGCAAATCTTTGTTCACCTCATCTTTACTCGAGACACTAAGCAGTTCATTCAAGCAAGACTCGCATTTGAGGCACCGAATTAGTCGTGTTTGAACTTCAATAGCATATTTTACAAGAGCGTTGTGAACGAAAATATCATCAGTGGCATACGAAGCGTAGGATGAAAAATTCATATTTTCATATACCGAATCTTCGACGGAATCAGCATCATATGAAGTCCTGCCATTTATTGACATCAAATAAAATTTGGATTTTTCCTCAGCTACAAGCATTTTTGTTTCATCAAAATCAAAGCAATTTGCATAGGCGGTTGAAGTCACTTTGTTATTTTTCAATAAACGTTTGTATGCGGCTTTAAATTGAATCGCTGTAGGGTTATTATTATTGCCTCCTCTCGATCTGATAGCTGCGAAAAATGTTTCCTGACTGTAGCGATAACATATTATTCGATCTAATTCTGATTTTTCTTCCACGTAGAGTTGGAACATATCAAGAAAGCTTCGGATTGCAACCATAAAACCAATAAATCCTGTTTTATTTATTGATTGCACAATGGGAACCCAAGACTTTTTACCTTGTCTTTCTTGTTCGATGCATAATTCTCGAATGTATAATAGAGCTTCGTTGAAAAGAGAACGACACTTATCTATGTTTTCTCTGCTTAAAGGTTGTTTGAAACCCTTAGACAAATTATGTTTACTATTCAGTACATCGAATAGGTCATTGAATAAAGTGATGAAACGAATTGTCTCATCACAACCGTCGAAATCCGAATTCGTCTTTTTAACGCATTTGAGGGCATTAGCGACACTACGACTGAGGGTCTGGGTAGCTAGATCAACACGCATCTTTTCGTTCTGGAAATTAATATGCCGATTCGATAGCTTGCTGGCAAGTTTCAATCCACGCAAATTTTGCAAATTGTTCAGCTTGTCAATGTAAGTCCATTCTACGAACCCGCTTTTAGTTTTGAGAACTTGTTTCGCGAAAAGCGTGTTTCTGACAAGTTTAAGCATGTGGCACACGTCTAGTAAAACAAAAACAGGTTCATTTGTGCATGGATGAGGGAAATTTGTTTGAAATTTGTCATCAATCTTGAGTGATGCACCTAAGGCATTTACTGTGCTCATATTAGTATTCAGTCCATCGAACGTTAGTGAAACAACCGTTACACCAATTTCATGTAATGTAACGATTAGATTTTCCACCAAAGTTAATTTTTGTTGAGTGTCCAACGAATCAATTAAAAAATATGCAACAGGTATCTTGAAACTCATGTTTACTCCCGTCACCATAAACACAAGAGCCTCTTTAGCAAGAGGTACGTCATGCGAAGCCTCAGGTAAATATCCTGCAAACTGTACAAGACCTTCCATTTTCTTGGAATGGTGGTTCCATTGCAAATGTTTCCGAATTGACATTTCATCCATCATCAGGCTCACTAATAATCTTTTCTTTTTCTTTTCCGACTCTTGCGCCATTTTTCCTAATGCATTTAACGCTTCCGTGGTTATTCCTGGTTCTCCATCTACTGATCGGTACCAACGAGAGATAGAACGCGTGTGTGGCAAACAATTTCCGAAAGATTGTCGAACGAATTGATAAGCACGCGGAGAATAATAGTTCAATGTAACTGCAAAACATTTGAGCTCATCAGAATATTCTTTACCCTTACCAGTACGAGAATATAATTCATTTAATAACGTATTGCCTCTACAAAATTCCTGCAAAACTAACATAATAAAATACCATTTGTAAAAATTATGCTAGAAGCAATACCATCAAATGGTCTGTTGCGCGTTGAGGTATCAGATTCTCATTCCGAGCCTGAGTCAAAGCATGTTGCAGTGTATCAACATTCTTCCGAAGTGTACGACATTTTTGATACAAACGGTTAATCGTGGTTTTTGCTGTTGCTAGGGACTTTCGAAGTGTTTTAGATTCATGCGAGCTTCACATTAAAAATATTTAAATTAAATGAATATGTTCTTATTAAATAAAATCATATTATTAATTACCGTTCATTTTGTTCAACATTAGGCGTTTCTTCGTCCGAACAAAGGAATTCTACATGTTGCCTGTAATTGTATTTTTATTACGAGGATATTATGCAATGCGTATGATATGGATACGTACGTTTGTTCAAAATCGTTTTTGTTATATTGCAAAGGCACTGCATGATTTAGAAGAACATTTTTGCAGTCCACTTTTTTAAAATCATTCGCCGCAAAATGCGAACTGCATACTCGAGCATTTTTAGTTAATTCCGCACAAACTTCTTGTCCGGTAAATATTAAAATAGACTTCATCCATCGTTTTCGCATGAAGTTATTCCGGGGAAAACTATAATCAATCTTATGAAAAACTATCTTGTATAAACATTTTGAATGAAAAAACACTTTTACCGATGGCTACTGTTCGCTTGCGTTCTCGTAGACACACCTAAATATTTTCGGCATTCTTTTATTATACACCGCATTTCGAAGAAACTTTATGTAGTCTCGACTAGTTGAAGGCCAATCACAAAAAAAACTATATCCGCAATTACTACTTTTTGCTATATTTTGAATAAATAGATGACGACGGATAGAGCGAATGACAAGTTGGAAACTGAAACACGCACTGTTCCGGAAATCATGTACAACTAATCCGAAAACTACCTAAACATGTTTATACATATAGTGCCAATTCTAGGCGGAAAAAATTTTTCCTCACAGTTCTTTACTATGTAACGCAGTAAAAAACAATATATTTTTAACTTTATTAGCAGTCCTTGCATCGTTTGAAATCGATCATGAAAATTACGCCACTATCAAATATGTTACCAGTTGCATGTATCGCGGCCGCAGCAGACGTAATGAAATATGGGATTCTCTTATATTATTTTCGTTTCGTAATTCATTGCACCCGTATCGTATCGAAACGCCAGCGCCTCCCCGAATTCAGTGGAACATATATGAAACAGGCTCATTTACGTCAAGTTGTTCCCGGGTTGGTTGAAATATACATTTCATCCGTGGTAGCGGTCAATTTGTCATTCTTGGCAATATGTGCTTGTGAATCGCTATCAGCACAAACAAAATACGGCGAGAGGATATCTCACCACAAGAAGTAAGAAGTGACGCAGGAAGCGAGCGGGGAACGCTCTGCGCACAATAAACAACAAGACAATAGTAGCTATATCTCTTTATGTGGATACGATACGCACTGCTGCTGAACAATTCCATATGATCGACAGTGGCCGATCATTGTATTAAGAACTAGGCTAAGCTTGTAAATAAAGTTACCTCAATTTAACCTGAAGTGAAGTACTCTGCTTCATTTTGTTTTATTCACTTCAACAAGATTATGGGCTCAGGATTATAAGGTTCGAAGGTTATTCGGTTCCTTACATCTTGACAACCAAAATCGAAAGTCATTAGATTATTCAATCAAAGGTTATTTGATCATTTCTAGTAGGTGGTTAACCTACGGGACAGTACAATCGTAGAGATCGATTGAAGCAAACGGACTGTGCAAACGGACAATTTGCATTTGTTTACTGTGCAAACGGACAATTTGCATAATCCAGCGCGGAGGCTACATTGGTGACCTGATTCGTCAACCATGACTGACAACGGCAGCGAAGCAGGAGAAGGTGGATCGCGAAGAGCTGGTGCCTACGAGAGGGGAACTCTCGAGCGCACTATACCATTCCATGCAGTATTCTCCTCACAGAGGCATTTAAACGTCTTTGATGGTGACGAAGCCAATTTCACAGCCTGGAAATGGCGTGTAGAGCATCATCTGGCAAAGATGAAGCTCTCACACACACTTCTTCGTACACCGGAGGAGGAAGATTACGCGAAGGAAGTCCCTGGGGAAACTGCAGCCGAAGCCGAACAACGAAAATTGAAGCTAAAGCACAGAATAGATGAAGACGTCGACGCCATCGATGCCATTGTAATGATGGTAGACAACACTGTGCTGAACAAACTGATCGGACTGCAATACGCGAAGGAGACGATGGACACACTAGTGAGGACGTACCAAAAAGCCGGTACATTCGCGATGGTGAACATGCGGGATCGTTTGTATTTCATCAAACAGCGAAATCTTGGCAGCTTGTCAAGAATATTTGATGAATACGATCTCATCATTCGTGAACTAGAACGCATGGGATCGACACTAACTGTGGCAGAAAAGGTTCATGCATTGCTCATTGCCATACCGGAAAGGTATAGGCATGTGAAAGGTGCTCTGATGGTGTTATCCAATCAGGAGTTATGTGCGAAGCTGATATTGGAAATTAAACGGATGTTCTATGATGCTGCTGCTGGGGAAGCTGAAAGGAAAGAGATTAAAAATGTAGCATTAGCTAGCAGGAAAAAGGACGTTAGATGTTTCGGGTGTAACGAAACCGGTCACTATAAAAACAAGTGTCCGTAAATGAAGAAGTTCATTGCTGCAGAGAAGGAGAAATCAAAGATACCGCAGAAGAAAAGAGTACACGCTATGATGGCTGGGTTTCCGAAAAACAAAAAAGTGAGATTCGTGGTTGATTCCGGCGCTTCTGATCACATGGTGAATGATGAATCCTTGCTGGAGGATGTGGAAATGTATCCGTTACCACCGCAAAGTCTGGCCAAACTCTTCGGGCTACGAAGAAAGGAAATATGAAACTCTGTTCAGTTATTGGTAAAAATAAAGTAAATTATTTAGAATTGTACAACGTTCTTTTCGTTCCAAATTTGGAAGAAAACTTATTTTCGGTTAGAAAAGCAAGTCATTGTGGAAAAAGGGTTACTTTTATGGATAAAGAGGTCATCTTTGATTCTAATGAAGAAATCATTGCAGTCGGAAGTCTCATTGAGAACTTATACTACCTTGATTTCATTGGCGATGAGTCGTCATTGGTGGATAAGAATCCAGCAGCGTATGTCGGGAAACAAGTCAGTCTTAAAACATGGCATGAAAGACTTGGACATTTGAGTTGGTCAAGAATCGAAATGCTTTTTAAAAAGCAAATGGTTGAGGGTATCAATGTGAATTCTAGAGATTTTCACGAACGGGAAGTTTGTGATGAATGTTTAGCTAGGAAACAGCAAACGATGAAGTTTATTGACATGGAACTACGAAGGTCTAGAAGACCGTTAGAGATAGTTCATACGGATGTTTGTGGAAGTATGAAAAAGGACACATATGATGGTTTTCGCTACTTTGTAACATTTACCGATGATTTCACGCATTTTGCGGTAGTTTACCTCATGAAAAATAAATCAGAAGTCCTCGAGAAAATGAAAGAATATGAAGCAATGGCGACGGCGTATTTTGGTCAAAAAATGACGATGCTATGTTGTGATAATGGCGGCGAATATACGAGTACTAAGTTTCAGAATTTCTGTAAAGAAAAGGGAATTCGAATAATGTATACAGTACCATACACAGCAAAACGGTGTAAGCGAAAGATTGAACAGATCTTTGATGGAAAAGGTTAGAGCAATGTTGTATGCTAGTGGTTTATCTAAAGATATGTGGGGTGAAGCAATGTATGCTGCAACATATCTATTGAATCGTTCACCTACGAGTGCTCTAACAGAAGCTAAGACACCATTTGAAATGTGGTTTGGAAAGAAGCCAAAAGTTAATCACCTTAAAATATTTGGTTGTAAAGCTTATAGACAAATACCCAAAGAAAAACGTCATAAACTGGACTCAAGAACACAACCGTTAATTTTTGTGGGATACGCAAATAATGGTTATAGATTGTGGAGCATAGAAACAATTCAATTGTAATTGCCCGAAACGTCACATTTGATGAGAAATTGATGGGTAATCATAAAGAAACATCAAATGACGAAAGACAGGTTACAATGTGCCCCATTGATGTTGTAATCCAATCCGAGAGAAGCCAGACAGAGGGTATCTACGAAGAACTGGAATCGGAAAATGGAAATGATACAACTATAATAGAAAATCTACACAATGCTGATTCGACAGAAGAAACTGACTACGAAAGTACGTATGAGGACAATATAGATTATGAAACAGCAGAAGAAGGCACTGCTGGGGAACAGCAGGAATTGCGAAGAAGCGCTAGAAACAGTAGAAAGCCTGAAAGATTTTCAGAATACGTTGCTAAATTGACATTAGCCTATGATGATGAAATTCCACAAAACATTGAACATTTGAAAAAGCGGGATGATTGGCTAAATTGGAAAGCAGCAATCAAAGATGAGCTCAAATCTTTGCATCAAAACAAGGCATGGACAGTGGTTAACTGTGTGCCAGAAGGTTTTAGAGCAATTCATTCAAAGTGGATTTTCTCAATTAAGGAAGACGGCAGATGTAAAGCACGATTAGTCGCCAAAGGGTGTTCGCAACGTCCAGGATTTGATTTCAGTGAAACATTTGCACCTGTGGCCAAATTGGAAAGTGTTCGTGTAATCCTAGCACTCGCAAACGAACATAAAATGCATGTTCATCAGATGGATGTAAAAACAGCATTTCTCAATGGAGAATTAGAAGAGGAAATTTACAGGAAATTACCTGCGAACGAAATCGGAAAAATTATTCCTGTTCGTCTACACAGAAGTATATATGGATTGAAGCAAGCAAGCAGATCATGGAATAAACGGTTTGACGATGAAATTAAGCAACTTGGATTCATCGCATTAAAAAGTGACTGCTGCATCTACATGGAAAAATCAAAAGAAATATTTCTGATTTTATATGTAGATGACATACTGTTGATTTCCAAGGATATTGGTAAAATTGACTGGATAAAAATCGAGCTTGGAAGGATATTCCAAATGAAAGATTTAAAAGAAGTGAAACATTTCCTTGGTATGGAAATAATTCGCGATATTGAAAAACAAACGTTGGAAATTTCACAAGCAGAATCTGTGAAAAAGGTCCTGAAAAGGTTTGGAATGATTGACTGTAAACCAGTGCACTATGGTTTGAAACGGGAAATTAGCGTGACAAAAATATTTTCACTATTAAATATTAATTTTTTGTAGTTGGTGTCTTCACAAAAGTTGTTTGTTATCAAATGGCGCTCCTTTTGATATGAAATATTACTAGGGCGGTCCTTATTTAGATTGAAATCTGAAATCTAACTTTCTCAATTGAGCTCAAAAATGATTTTATTGTACAGTAAAGTTGTAGGAAATTTTATTTTGAGTAACTTTGCTGAAAAAAGAACCTCTCTAGCTTTTCATTTGACCGAGCTACATCAATTGTCCCGGGTAAGAGTAGGGTGGCTCCCGAAAAATCGATTTTTTTGTTCTAACTTTTTTGTGAAACGTTCTATGGAAAAGTTGTCTTCAGAAGAGTTGTTGAAATAAATATTGCGCATAATTTTGCTGAGTAAAGCTTTTTCATATGAGCTACCAGTAAAAAGTTATGATTGTTTTTTCATCAAAAACTAGTCAACCTTCAAATATCAAAATTCATTAGATGCCAGATCGATAAAAATGTATCCTATGCAGCTACTGAAAGTTCATAATATAAGTAAACATTTAAGAGAAAATTGGGAGGGTGTTTTTCTTTTAACTCATTTAAATTAGTCTTAAAAATACCTTGAAAAAACTCAAAAACATTGCATAACTCGTAAACGCCTTAACTTATCAACATACTTCCTTCAGCAAAATAATAGTATCAAGTTAGCCCTACAAGTGTTCCATACATTGTCCATTCGAGAAAGGAGACACACAAAAACTACAGACGAAAATAGATTTTTGCTGAACAATTTTAATTAATTTATTACCAAAATAACTGATTCAGTTGAGCTTAAGCAACAGAGACACTGTGTAATATGGTTATTCCGAAGTAGAGGCCATGATAAATATATCAACAGAAATTTTCATTATCTTGACAACCAAAGCTCAAACAAGCTCATGCAAGTTAGTGAAACGCAAATATTTTTATCCAAATCGTACCGAGACGCCTTTTTTCTCATCCACTTGTGTACCGAATAGCCTGTGACAACCGGAAAACCACGCACAATGAGTTTTGGTTCGAATAAATACAATCTACTCATTTTAACAAACTAATGATTTACTTGGGTTTCAGGAAGTGCTTTGTCTTACAAAAAGCTAACGGATTTAATGATTGCTGGCAGAATTAATAAGGATATTTTACAGTATATCATTTAAGAATTGCGTATGAAAACCCCCACCTGGCGTGTTAGCAAACTGAACAAGACCGTGAAGGGAAGGGATACAAATATAAAAACTGCGTTTAGAGAACATTTGGGCCTACGTATCGGTGAGCCATTGCCATCAGGAGGTAATTCCAACGACGGAAACACGGCCCGGAATTTTTTCAAGAAGTGGAAAGAAACAGCAGATATAACAGGCCTTGATGAAACACTGTTGGAAGGATTTCACGTTGTTCTCAGTGTAATCAATAGCCGATAAGATAAACGTCGACGAAT
Organism: Malaya genurostris; assembly: GCF_030247185.1. Lineage (NCBI taxonomy): Eukaryota > Metazoa > Arthropoda > Insecta > Diptera > Culicidae > Malaya > Malaya genurostris. Next base: position 143,643,325 of record NC_080572.1, on the reverse strand, counting down.
TCCAAAGTTACACTGAGAAAATACGAGCGTTGTATGTATCGTTGTATGGCTGGTATCCACTATCACCAACTGTTCATAAATTGTTGATACATGGAGCCATGATAATTAGACACGCAATTTTACCTATTGGTATGCTTAGTGAAGAAGCTCAGGAGACTCGAAATAAAAGTATCCGGAACTTCAGAGAGCACCATGCTAAAAAATTCAGCAGAATCGCGAACATTGAAGATGTTTTTAAAAGGCTGCTGTTATCTTCAGACCCTATCTTGGCATTGTCGAACAAACAAAATAAGAGAAGTTCAGAAGACTTACCCGAACAAGCAAAATGTTTAGTTTTAGATAATAATTAGAATAATTCATTGCTTAATTTATTCAATACATACCAAACCGTAATCAACTGTTGTCTTATGTTTTATTTTGAATGTTAGCGATACGATCATTACGATAACGGAATCAAAATCAATTGAATCAGTTATTTTGGTAATAAATTAATTACAATTGTTCAGCAAAAAATCTATTTTCGGTTGTAGTTTTTGTGTGTCTCATTTCTCGAATGGACAATGTATGGAACACTTGTAGGGCTAACTTGATACTATTATTTTGCTGAAGGAAGTATGTTGATACGTTAAGGCGTTTACGAGTTATACAATGTTTTTGAGTTTTTTCAAGGTATTTTTAAGACTAATTTAAATGAGTTAAAAGAAAAACACCCTCCCAATTTTCTCTTAAATGTTTACTTATATTATGAACTTTCAGTAGCTGCATAGGATATATTTTTATCGATCTGGCATCTAATGAATTTTGATATTTGAAGGTTGACTAGTTTTTGATGAAAAAACAATCATAACTTTTTACTGGTAGCTCATATGAAAAAGCTTTACTCAGCAAAATTATGCGCAATATTTATTTCAACAACTCTTCTGAAGACAACTTTTCCATAGAACGTTTCACAAAAAAGTTAGAACAAAAAAATCGATTTTTCGGGAGCCACCCTACTCTTACCCGGGACAATTGATGTAGCTCGGTCAAATGAAAAGCTAGAGAGGTTCTTTTTTCAGCAAAGTTGCTCAAAATAAAATTTCCTACAACTTTACTGCACAATAGAATCATTTTTGAGCTCAATTAAAAAAATTAGATTTCAGATTTCAATTTAAATAAGGACCACCCTAGTAATATTTTATATCAAAAGGAGCGCCATTTGATAACAAACAACTTTTGTGAAGACACCAACTACAAAAAACTAATATTTAATAGTGAAAATATTTTTGTCACGCTAATTTCCCGTTTCAAACCACTGTGCAGTGGGGACACCGTTGGATGCAAATGCAAAATGGTCAAATAATGGTGGCGAGCCAACTGAACATCCTTACAGAGAACTAGTAGGATGTTTACAATATCTCTCTTTAACTTTGAGGCCGGATATATGCACTGCAGTTAGCAAACTTAGCAGATATAACAACTGTGCAACAGACGAGCACTGGTCAGGATTGAAACGTATATTAAGGTACTTACAAGGAACCATGCATACCAAAATAGTGTATACACATGGAAATGATCAATCACCGTTAGTAGGATATGCTGACGCTGATTTTGCAAATGATACTGATGATAGAAAATCTGTATCAGGTTTTGCTTTCCTGTTATATGGAAACTTGGTTTCGTGGTCAACGAAACGGCAAGCAACGATTAGCTTATCAACGACAGAAGCTGAATTTATTGCATTATGCTCAGCGGCAACAGAAGGAATGTGGTTAACAAAGCTTCTGAACGAATTGGTCATAGTGGTAACATTTGTTATCATGTACGTCAGCATCCCTTGCATGCATATTGCAACGGAACCAAGGTCACATCAGAGAATGAAACATTTAGACACCAAATATCTTTTCATCAGGGAGCTGATCAATGAAGGAAGAGTTCATCTTCAATACATCTCAAGTACCGATCAACCAGCCGATGCATTAACCAAGGGGTTACCAAAAAGTACGCACAGAAGGTTATTCAAAGTGCTGAATGTACAAATTGTGGGGAAGTGTTGAAATATACATTTCATCCGTGGTAGCGGTCAATTTGTCATTCTTGGCAATATGTGCTTGTGAATCGCTATCAGCACAAACAAAATACGGCGAGAGGATATCTCACCACAAGAAGTAAGAAGTTACGCAGAAAGCGAGCGGGGAACGCAAGTTTTCTGCGCACAATAAACAACAAGACAATAGTAGCTTTCTCTCTTTGTGTGGATACGATACGCACTGCTGCTGAACAATACCATATGATGAACAGAGGCCGATCATTGTAGTATAGTTAAACATCGCTTGAGTAATATGTATTATATTAAGAACTAGGCTAAGCTTGTAAATAAAGTTACCTCAATTTAACCTGAAGTGAAGTACTCTGCTTTATTTTGTTTTATTCACTTCAACAGGATGATCATTTGAAAAGTTGATCTTGTAGGTAGATCATTTTATTTTCAGTTATATCGCCTAAATCGACTTCCTTTAAAGAAGCGAATGGCATTGAAGGAATATTTGTAGGTAGACTGCCATTAGAAGAAGATGATTTGGCCGGTCTACCTATTAATAAATTGTTTTCGTCAGAAGATGAACTGCAAGGCGGTCCTGTGTTTTGATTATTTACATTAGAAGAAATAGGTAATAGATTTCTACCTAATATACCAGCATAACTGACATTAGAAGAAGATGATGACGAGGTAGATATACCTGTCAATAAAATGAGTGCTGTTATTTTACCCATCAAATCTCGCATCAAATCCGTGCTGATGGCAGTGAATATTAATTAGCAAGAACCATGACGAAACGCCAAGGAACAAAACATAAACAAACGCCAAAAGGGAGCGATAACAAATATCGGTCAGAACTTGCTCTCGGAGGGTTGTGGTAATAAAGTCATAATTGCAACTCTAACGAAGGATGCAATAAATCGACGATCTAGCCACGGTCATGGAAATATTTGGTAAAATAATTAACATGCTCTTCAAGCATACAAATGAGGTGCCGCATATGTTTAAATAGGACGGCTAAGCAAGATTTGAACTCGTAACTTGAGCCTTCTAGGAAGGCACTTGCAGCCGTTAGGGAATAGCGAAGGATAGCACGAAATGCAAGTGCAATCATTGAATCCCAAATTCTATGTTACAGTGAGGTAGATAGGAATTTGTTTGTCTGTGCTGACGAATAGTAATAAATGTTGCAATGCATGTCGTGCAACATTTTCATTTCTGTTAAGATAAGATTTATGTATATATAGTTGAAGAAAATTAAAATAAAGAGTCATTACAGTTTGGTTACTGAAAGCACAACGCTGTCAGTTTTTAGAAAGAAATCCAAGAAGGACGTCATCCGCAACCAGCAGCGACAAGAAGGGTCCCGCAGGAACCTACAGAGAAGTATCGGCTGTAATTAATAAATTTCTCTCCTTTTTCTTTAGGTACAGTCCGCTGGAGAACCGTAGCCAGCATAAAAGCGTACTTCCGCTTTTATGCCCTACTTGTTTCTTCCCGGATATCCGAAATATTAGGCAAAAGGAAAATAATTGTTTTCCAATAGATTCAAAGCTAAATAGGGAATTTTGCGTGGTGTATTTAACGTCACTGACGAGAAATCAATCTCAGTCCAGCTGACACTACCTGTTTCGCGCGCGAGAATCAAAAGTTTGTAGACTGCTCATTATTTTTAACTCTCAAACAAGCTAAGAATCCATCATCATCATACCGAAAACAGTAACTTAATCCGTCTCACAATAATATATATAAACAAAAAGAAATTATTATTACTAGAAATTATCCTCGTAATACGTAAAAAAATAAAAATTTAAAAAATTTGAACTAACTAACTACATTGATATTTGCTTACAAAACGGACTTTATATGTGAAATACATAACTTTTTGAACTCCACCAATGTCGTTGCACGTTTTATCTGTCTTGGCATCGAATTAAAAAAAAACTTATCCCCTTGTACAGCTTGGTGTTCTAGAATGTAACCTCCTAGTTGACTTACACTGATTACTACATGCACAATTTGATTATTATTTAATAAAAATAGTACTATGTGGATAATAGCTTTTGCATTCCTTGAATTGAATAAAAATATATTTTTAAAATTATTATTATTATCACTTCTATTATTAGTATTTTTATCATCATTATTATTATTATCTTATTCATAACCCCAATTATAATTATTCTTTTTAAATACGATGTAAATTAAGCCTAACCTTCAAGTTCAAATCCTGAAATGGTATCAGATACTCCCTTAATATTTACATACAAATGAATTACAACGATTTAAACCACTTTCAATTGAAATAATCACGCTATTAAATTCGTCAAAAGTTTTAATTTGAATTTGCATTAAAATCTTCCCATACCCCCTGACACCACAATTTTCCTACCTACGGGCATTATCCTTTTCTTTTCTGTCAGGACGCCGTCGAGTGTATAATCACCAGCGAATGATGGTTCGCTCTCTTTTCTGGTAACAAAAGTGTAGGAATATAAAGTGTAATACCAGAGGTGGAAATAAGCCCATTTTGAGCATGAAAATGTAAATCAAGATTTCCGATTGTGAATTAAAAAACCGAACACCGTGAATTAAAAAATTGGGTAACAAAACTAAAATTGCGATTTAAATTGTGGGAAATGAAATTGAAAAACCTAAGTGAAAAAAAATCTACAATAAATATGTGACATGAAAAGATAATACTGACTATTTTTATTTACTGTGAATAAAAAAATTTGCTTATTTCCACCCCTAATACCGCTGATTACAGTAACTACACCATCGATCACAGTGTGGTAGCAATCGTGAGTGATAAACCGGACGGAACCAACACCAACCGCAGGTGAATAGTGACCAGTTAACGGTGAACGGAATCGACCTAGTAATATTTTGTATGTGTGTGCCTTCCATACCGATCGGTTGTGCTGAAAACCGAGACGGTAGATGTTCCAGACACTGAAGAGTGATTCAAACCTACCTGTCCGAGGTGGAATCGATCGTCATGACCGTTCGATTTCGACAACGACGCTAGGAAAACCGTAAGCGGATGTTACTTTATTCCTTTCCTATATTCATTAAAATTACATTTATAATATGAAAAGTTCCAATAAATCTACCGTTCTTATTGTACATGTTATATGAATATTTCATACGTCTCGAAAGTTTTTATCCATTTCACTATCTTTGGTTAATTCGGAAAACGATAGGGAAGTGAGTTCGCAATTCACCCGGCTAATTCGACTCGAGCCGAGTAGATATAAAAAGGTAAGAAAGTGAAACTTGAGTGACTTCAGAAGGACACCGTAATTTTGATCGACGTCCCCAAGATTCAATGTTACAAAATGGCGCCTAACGTTGAATGAAAAGAAAAGTTTTCTAATTTTCATCAAATTAGAATATTTTTTTTTACGGTAACTCCGGGAGAAATTAATTTCAATGGAAATAACACTCCATAACACATTACATTGCACACAACACACATTTATACATTATACCATTGTGATTTGAATAATGTTCAAAAGTGGGTAATATTCTTAGACCGAATGAAGAAAAATTCCTTTTATAATTAAATTGAAAATTGCTTGATTGGTTTACAAAATGGCTGATTAGGATGTGAGTTATACACACGTGGCTGACTTGGTGCGAAGATGGTACCATGATATAAAAATTCACCATCTTCCAAATGATGTTTCTGTTTGAACTTTCAATGCGTTCTATTATTATTCGTGACGATCCAAGTTTCTCGCGTGGAAGAAGAAGCTTACGTGAGCATTTGAAGATTGAAAAGGAAAACGAAAAATTAATAGACGCTCAAATTTCAGTGAATGTGCACAAGGAAATGGAAGCGAGTAAGCAAAAATTTAAAGAAATTTGTAGGTTAATTAGGGCAAACTGTCAAAATGTGATGAGCAAATATAAGACCAGACTGATATATTATGCTCACAAAGTATATCAGCTATTACTTCATACTTGTCACACTCCTGAAGAGCAGGAAAATTTAAAAAAGATACTGCGTGAAATATTCAATAAAATTAACCAAGAGTTCTTTAGTACGGAGGAGGGTAAGGAACAAGACCAAGAATCGATAGATAACCAAGATCTACAAAACTTGTTTGATGAAAATTCGGAGACAAATCAAGATAGTTTAATAGAAATCGATCCACAAATTAAAACCTGGATACATTATTTACAAGATCGAATGGCAGAACTTGAGCAAAAGTTACACAGTTGAAATAATCAACATCACTGTTACACCACACAAACTTATTCAAATAATTCCTCAACTGTTGGAACAAATCAAGGATATAACAACAGGATAGGTACTATACTCAACAAACAAAATACTTGCACTACGTGTCCTAATTATAGCAATCAACGCGTGTTTAACCCGAACAGACCATCATTTCATCAGATCAGCTGCCCTTCTCGACATAGTTTACCAGTGGCTAAATCGACCATTAACAAGTACGACGGGGAAGAACATGGGTTAAAACATAAATGAATTTTTAGAAATAGTACAAGCATTGTCGATGGGTGAACTTATTTCCGAAATATCTCAAAATATGATAATTGATTATAAAAGCAATTAAATTTCTTACCAATCTCTGATGTAGTTACTTTGGTCGCTGCGGGCCAAAAAATTGATGATTTGAATATCTCAGCGTACAATAAAGTCTTCGGAACCGAAAATCCGTAGCAGTTGCAGACAATATTTCTAAAAATAAATAAAATAAAAATTTCACAAGTGACCAAAAGGATACACAAACTCTACCCACAGACTAATAGGCATGACAGTTTGAGTAAATTCTTATAAAAATAATTTTTCGTGATGCACTAGTTCCACCTATATTGTACTGCGCGAACTATTTACTATCGGTACACCCCTTGTGTTATGTGAAGGTTTTTTTACTAGTTGGTTTCTCCTCGTTTGTCAACACCAATCAGCTGCTTGTAAGGATGCCTGATTTCATCATAATATTTAAAAATGAATCATCACAATAAACTATTTTATTACGTTGATAATATATTTAACTTTTTTAGCGATGTTGGAAGGTAACCATTTATTTTTCTCAACGTTGCTCATCTAGATTATTTTTTATTGTGTTGGTAATTTTCATCCGAAATTAAATGGCGGTAGACCAGAGGCAAGTATATATTGTAACAAAAAGGGTTCGATTTTGTATTGCGTTGGAGGATGAGAAGTAGCACAATTATGTATATAGTTTTGGCAATATGTATTAAATCTGTATCCTGCATGAAATTCGCATGGACGTATACGAATCAATACATTACAGGTAATTCTGTATAAATGGCCACTCTGTTTATAAATGAAAAAAATTAACAAAGTCTAGATGGCAGACAGGATGTTTTTGATAGGGTAACGTGGCGACATCATGACATATGCGTGTACTGTCACAACTAAAGGAGTATTCGAAATGACCGTTAAAATGATTGAAGAATCTAATTTGAGTGTCCTGTCTGTTAGTATTTGCTCTACCTGCACAGCAAACTTTGAATGCACATAACAACCAAACACCTGTTTCAAATACTCCGAAAAATAGAACATCTCAAACTCAATCTCAAGCAGCATCAAGCTCTTACAGCAATCAGAATAATCATCAAGAGAAATTGAAGAGTTTAATTGATTCTCATCGTCCTCCGCTTTCTATTCGATCTGTTTAATTGTAGAAAATTCGGACATCGTATTTTAAACTATAGAGTACCGAAAGGAATAAAGGAGTATATCGCGTAGATTTCCGCTTCCGCGACAACTGTGGCATTCAAGGTTACCCTTTCTAGTAAGTACCCATACTGCAAAAAAACTACGGAACAGTGAGCGAAAACCGTCGTCCGCTGAACCAGTAAAAGTGCGTGGCAAATCTTATCTCCCGTCTTATTTCAAACAAGCCACCGAATGTGAATGCCGTTTGTCTTCAACGGCCAAACCAAATTAGTTTCAATGTTAGTAGTTTGGAACTGATCTTAAACTGCATATGCGGCATATCTTCATCCTCCGTTCTCAATGGTGATGAAAATGAAATTATCACTTAGCTAAAGACGCTTTTTCTACCAGCAAAAGAGGAAAAACTAACTTTAACTGCCCTCGCTGTACCCCGAATTGAGCTTCAAGACGATTAAAACAAACCTCCATTTCGACAATTTCCCTATGTAATGTCTCCTAAGACTCAAAAATTAGTGTCTGATGAATCAGGAATCAGAACTAATTGGTTCAAGTGGCATGTTCCCATAGTTATTTGGAGATTTGTGGCTTGCCGTAGCTTCTCATCAATTTCCTGATGGGAAGGGAAGGATAAAAGGAACATGGAAGGGAATTGTGAAGTGGGTGAGGTGTAAAAACAGCACGAAACATAAAGAAACAAATATTTTTGCATCCCCGAAAGGATGCTGAACGATCTGCAAGTGCCAAAATGCACAGTTAATAAAACCTCCAACCCCCGAGAGGATTAAGAAATTTACAATGCAGAATTCCCGGAAGAATGCAGAACGATTCGCAGTATGTATGAGCAGAAATAAATTCGGCACCCTATAAAGGATGCCAAACAATCTGCTATAACCTTTTTAAGGTCAATACAGAAAGGATTCATTCACTCCAGGAAGAACGATGAACCTTTCTGATTTTAGCTCCTTACCACATTGGGTGAGAAACGATAGAATATCCTTGAATTGTAGCTCCGCATACACAGACTCTACCATGTATGGAGAACCAGAAACCCAGATCTCAGATGATATGAAGTACCGTAATCGCATTCACACAAATCACATGAATAATACTCAGCACGTTGAATAGCAGCCATGTGATTATTGAGTTTGCAATGTCCAGTCAGAGTTCTGACCAGTCTGTCTGAGCGCAAGTTTGCAAGCTGCGCCAGCTGCTGGCATGTTTAGATGCAGCCCAAGAACGATTCTTGTGCTTTATCCAACTAGTTGATAGTGGTAAAGCTGGTTCAGGACCAACGAAATCATTCGTTGCACTTGCTCTAGGCAACTCATCAGCCTATTCATTTCCAGTAATACCAGAATGGCCGGGTACCCTAAAGTGGTAAACATTCGAACTGAATGTTGTTAAAGCTGCATGACTGTCGAAACAAAAACAAATTCGTTTACCACAGATTCTCTTCCGAATTGTCGATTGTATTCCACACAAAATCGCGAAGATTTTCGCTTGGAACACAGTACAGTATCTACCAAGTGAATGAAACTGCTCTAACCACATTGCACGACAGTAGACACCAGCACCACCATGACCATTCATTAGAGAACCGTCCGTATAACAAACTTCTTGTTCATCAAGTTGTCCTTCCAAATAACCAGACAATCATTCCTCAACCATAGCTCACATTGAATGTTTTGAAAGGAAAACTGTATGTGAGAGTTAGAACACTAGGAGCGAGTAAATACTCATCCAACGTAGCCATTTGAGACCACAAGCGAGTGTGACTAGTAGCATAGTCTATAAGGCTACTGTTCCAAGGCCCTGTAACTTTAAGACGGTATGCACAAGATAATGCTTCTTGTTTTAGGAACACATGAAATGGTTTAATGCACAGTAGTGCCTCTAGAGCAGCAGTAGCAGTTGTCGTGACTGCTTCTGTCATCGCCATTTGGACCATCCTTTGGAGATGATTTAGCTTTGACTGAACTGTCACAACTTCTCCTTTCTGCCACCATACAAGACATCCATATGCTAAAATTGGTCTAACGATAGTTGTGTAGATCCAACGAATGTATCTGGGTTTGAGTCCACATCATTTCCAAAAGCTCGTGTACATTGAACGAAAGCTATGCAAGCTCTTTCAATCCTGAAGTCAATGTGAGCAGACCAATTTAGTTTTGAATCAAGAATAACCCCGACGTATTTAACTTGATCAACCACAGTAACCTCTGAACCGAAGAACTGTAACGGACGAGCTCCTGTGATTATCCTAGGATGAGTGAAAAGCACCATTGATGTTTTGCCCGGATTTACAGATAATCCAACCTGACAACCTGACAACCTGACAATTGTCGATTGTATTCCACACAAAATCGCGAAGATTTTCGCTTGGAACACAGTACAGTATCTACCAAGTGAATGAAACTGCTCTAACCACATTGCACGACAGTAGACACCAGCACCACCATGACCATTCATTAGAGAACCGTCCGTATAACAAACTTCTTGTTCATCAAGTTGTCCTTCCAAATAACCAGACAATCATTCCTCAACCATAGCTCACATTGAATGTTTTGAAAGGAAAACTGTATGTGAGAGTTAGAACACTAGGAGCGAGTAAATACTCATCCAACGTAGCCATTTGAGACCACAAGCGAGTGTGACTAGTAGCATAGTCTATAAGGCTACTGTTCCAAGGCCCTGTAACTTTAAGACGGTATGCACAAGATAATGCTTCTTGTTTTAGGAACACATGAAATGGTTTAATGCACAGTAGTGCCTCTAGAGCAGCAGTAGCAGTTGTCGTGACTGCTTCTGTCATCGCCATTTGGACCATCCTTTGGAGATGATTTAGCTTTGACTGAACTGTCACAACTTCTCCTTTCTGCCACCATACAAGACATCCATATGCTAAAATTGGTCTAACGATAGTTGTGTAGATCCAACGAATGTATCTGGGTTTGAGTCCACATCATTTCCTAAAGCTCGTGTACATTGAACGAAAGCTATGCAAGCTCTTTCAATCCTGAAGTCAATGTGAGCAGACCAATTTAGTTTTGAATCAAGAATAACCCCGACGTATTTAACTTGATCAACCACAGTAACCTCTGAACCGAAGAACTGTAACGGACGAGCTCCTGTGATTATCCTAGGATGAGTGAAAAGCACCATTGATGTTTTGCCCGGATATACAGATAATCCAACCTGACAACACCATTGCTCACCAGATCGCAGGTCTTGCTGCATTAAATCAAAGAGAGAATCAATTCTTATACCGGTCACCAATATATGATAATCGTCGACAAAACCGTAAGTCGGAAATCCAAAGTTATTAAGCTTCCTTAACAAACCATCAACAACTAGGTTAAATAGAAGTGGGGATAGTACACCACCTTGAGGAAACCCACAGACACTCAGCTTTCTAACCTCTGCTTGTCGAAGCGATGAACAAAAATGTCGATTGCTAAACATTGCGTGAATCCAAATTGTGATACTTGAAGGTATGCTATGACCACGGGCTGCTACCAGAATTGAATTGAAAGACACGTTATCAAAGGCACCTTCAATATCTAAGAAAACTCCCAAGCAAGATTGCTTTTGTGAGAAAACTTTTTCAATGTTGTACACAACATCATGTAACAGGGTTGTAGTGGACTTTCCACGCTGGTAAGCATGTTGCATTCCATGTAGCGGATGCACGCCCAGACTAACATTCCTGATATAGTGATCGGCTATGCGTTCCACTGTTTTAAGAAGAAATGAGCTAAGACTGATAGGCCTGAAACTCTTCGCTTCCTCATAAGTGTCGCGACCGCCTTTGGGAATAAATTTGACAATTATTTCCTGCCAAGCTCTTGGAATATATCCTGTCGCAAGACTAAAAGTATGTATTTTTGTCGTGAAAACGACTTACTTTACTATGGGGCGTCTTTTCAAAATTAGCCATATGGAAGAATGGGGAGAACTTAATCGTGAATATCTCGACTTGTATTAATGGCAGCAACATAATTCTTTCACTATTTCATCAAAAACATGATCAGGAATTTAGGATAATATTTTGAACAGTGGGAGATAACCACAAACAACTCAAAAATAAAGTTTTCTGAAAATTTTGAAACAACGCGGAAAACTCTTTACCTTCGCTGCAGCTTTTCGCGCTAGGACGACGATTTTGAGTTAGTCGGGCACATATCTTCAACTGAACGTTATAAAAGAGCAACCGTGGTCGAAAATCGATCATTTCTTCTTGTGCGTTGGATGGAAGCAGACGTCGGGGCGAGAAGACGAATTCAACCTCAATTCAACCTGGTTAAAAACCTCAAACGCTCAGGTCGTAGTTCTCATTTGCCTTCTGGTCGTCAAGGCGAGAAGACGCATTAAACCAGTTTTGCATCATTTGGCACTGCGAGCGGATGTGTCGGTTTGTAGGCGAAGCTAGTTTCAATTCAAGCAAGAACGATTGCATCAGCTGCTGCTGCTTTGCATTGGAGAGAAAGAAAACAAGAAACGAAAAGTGGACAACATTATAAAAAATCAGCCGTTCTAATGGCTCTAAATGTTATCTGAAGAACTAATAAGATTATTTCTTTGTAAATCGAAGGTAGAAATCATCAGTTAAGTGAAAATCCAAAATAATTTGATTTGCTTCGTGCACTTTTCGCTGCGCGAAAATCGTTCGAGATAAATGTTCCGAACTGTGCTAAATATCGTAGAGAATTCCACAATTTGGTCCTTCTAAAAGGCAAAAATGATTCCCGTGCTGCACCTTAATAATTTCTTTCAATGAGATATGCAAATCCGAAATGGGATAATCGACGTCGAAAATAAAGGGAGGAAAATTTCGCAATTGACACAATCGGTCAATTATCAATTCGAATTCGAAAGTGTAAAGAAATCGTGTCAGTTGTATTCGTATTCACGACATCCAGTTACGTCTCTGACATTACACACCTGTACTTTTTTCAAAACATGTTTGAAATGTTCATACACTTTCTGCAGTAGCACTGGGAAAAATCTACATCCTTTCCAGGAGATTTGTATGGAACTCTCAACTGCCCATTTGACCGATTCAATCGTCACAACGCTTCGAGAAAGGGCCCAAGAATCGTAACTACTCAAAAAAATCTCAGGTGTCAGGTGTTGGAGATGGCTCCATACATCCTGTAAAGTGAGTGTTATAAAGATAGTGAAGTACATCACTTTCATCAGACAATTACTCACCATCTGAAATTCTTAAGAAACCGAGAGTAAAGTCCTTAGATTTCGAAAGTAACTTATTTATTCTGCTAGCCTCGTTGAGACTAGAGACATTAGTGCAAAGGCTTTTCCAACCACTTAACTCAGACGATCGAAAAGCATTTTTGTAAATCCTTCGAGCCGACACGAGTGCCTCCGACCCATCTCTGTGTCGGTGGTTCCAGGCTCTCCTACATACTTTCCTTAGACTAGCAAGTTCAGCACTCCACCAAGGAGTTCCTCTAGTAGCTCGCACAATCCGAAGTAGACAAGCCTCCTCATATGCTGCAACTATAAGTGAGTTTGTCTCGTCGACAACATTTTCCAAATAAATTGGAGCTTCAATTGTTGGTTGATAACCGTAAAATCTAATCGCCAAGCACTCTGCATAGAAGTCCCAGTTTGTAGATTTTGGATTACGATATGTGATAATATCAAATTTAACGTTTGAATGATCAAAAACGATGTACTTATGATCAGATAACGGAGGTTCAAGCTCATCTGAGACGAGCCAATTTACCAACTATCGCAATTCTATCAGGGCAGAGAGTTACGTCCAAAACCACAAATTCCTGAATTGACTATGTGCAAGTTTGTACTGCTCACAAATTCCATCATATCAGAGCCTCTAATTTATATCTGTGCCCCAAATAATATTGTGAGCATTTATGTCACTGCCGATTACAGGCGGTAAATCACAGCAGTATGATACAACCTTTTTGAAGTCATCGCCTGGCGAAGGTTGATTATGCGGTAAATATGCCGAAAAATAGACATATTTCCTGTCTATGCCATCAATAGTCATACCAACTGTAACAGCACAAATATCCCGAGTTGTGAGCTCCGATATGAGAGAAACATCGAGAGCACTATTTGCAAGTATGCATGCACGAGGCATTTCACGTGGATTTGTTATACCGTTCTTGTTGAAGGCAACGAAGACTGGGTTTAAAAACTTTCCAAAGTAGAAGTTTCCCTTTTGGAAATATGGTTCTTGAACCAAAGCTATAGAAGCTCTACCTTCTTGCAGAAGTCTGGATAGATTCATAGTTGCTGTACGTTTATGCTGGAGATTGATTTGTGCTACTCCAACCATTATCAATTAAAGTAATGAACACTACATCTCCAGCACTTATGGTACAACAACTAGAAGAAACCAAATATATTGGCTTATAATCGCCTATAGCGAACCATGGAAGGATTTTTCTAAAATGCTTGAATCATTTAAATCCCACGAGTCGAAGAATGAAGTCGTCCACTGTGCCAGAGCTTCGCTTAATACAGTAAGGGAAAAAAATTTGTGGCCTTTTACGAAATGGAACAGGAAACCAGTGAATCAATTCTTTGGTGGACATATACCACCGGTACAGGTGGACCGTAGCGTTATTCTTAGCCAGTTGGGAAACCGCTACCGACACTACACGGCTCTCTAGGCTGCTCGGAAATGGATGTTGACATTGATGATCAACTTCCATGGGTGGCCGAGCAGCAGAACTACTAACTTTAACTCCCCTCGTATTACACCGAATTGAGCTTCAAGACGAATAAAACAAGCCTAAAATTTGACAATTTCCCTATGTAATGTCTCCTAAGACTCAAAAATTAGTGTCTGACGAACTTCAAAGGCTTTTAAAGGCAGGAATCATTTAACATAGTAATTTTGACTAATCCTTGAGTTGCGTACCCGTCATCAACCAAACAAAGTAAGATTATGCCTTGATGCACGAAAAATTAATGAGCGCACTGTACGAGATGCGTACCCGTTGCCTCATGCTTTTCGAATTTTGGGACAACTCTCAAAAGCGAAATATTTGTCAACCATTGACCTTTCCGAGGCCTTTTTACATATTTCACTAGACCCAAGTTCTCGCAAATATACCGCTTTTGGCGTGCAAGGGAAAGGGCTGTTTCAATACACACGCATGCCCTTCGGCTTAGTAAATAGTCCAGCTACTTTGGCTAGACTAATGGATCGAGTTCTCGGTCATGGTGAGTTAAAGCCAATGTCTTCGTTTACCTCGACGATATCGTGGTAACGTGGTAACGGAGACATTCAGTAACCATGTGCACCATGTGCAATTACTCCATGAAATCGCTGGCCGCTTAAGGCAAGCCAATATATCAATAAATTTGGAGAAATTTTAATTCGGAGCTTTTGGTTACAGCTCCCATTCTTGGCAGTCCTGATTTTAATGCACCTTTTACAATTCAAAATGATGCCAGCGACGTGGCTGTTGCCGGTATCCTGACACAACAGCAGGATGGGGGAGAGAAAGTAATTTCTTATTTTTCTCAAAAACTTTCAAATTATCACGCGGCGGAAAAGCAGATATTTTCTGCGTTATTAGACATTGATGCTTTACGGTGCTATATTGAAGGATATCATTTTACCATGGTAACGGATTCTTCAGTGCTAACTCACATTTTAAAATCAAAGTGGAAAGTAGGGAGTCGCTGCAGTAGGTGAAGCTTGAAGCTTGAAGCTTAAAGCGTGTTGGTATTCCAGACTGAAGTTGATTTCATACTTGAGGGTAACCGTTTGTATACATTCGTGACGGCATAGAACGAACCCTTTGATTGTCGATTAGAATGGAAAGAGGTTCCCGTACCAGAAACCATTCAAAATATTTTGGGAAAAAACACGATAAGGTATTTCACCTCGGTTTTAATAAAACATTATTACGTAGTCAAAAACGCTATTATTGACCAAAAATGACCAAACTTGTGAAAAAATTAAACTGTCTTATGTTTCTGTAACCTCTGAAATGGGAAAAGCTACACGTCCTTGGTAAATAATCTCTGCTGACTTTGTTGGTAAAGGCCACCAGTGCCTACCAGTAATAGTTGATTATTTCTGGTGATGATCCACCCCATGAGAAAAATTGAAAGTTCGTCGACCTGCGCTGTACTTCGAGATATGTGGTTTTTTCGTAACTCTGTTCCGGAGATTATTATCACGGATAATGGTAGTACACTTTTTTTTTTATTCAACAATATAATATAATTTTTTAGGCACACTGCTTAAGCTCTAAGATGCCGGCTTTTTCTAATTTTAGTTAACGACTAACATAAAACTGTAATATTGGTGTTGAAATTGTCTATTCTCGAGAATCCAGTCTACAGCTGGCAATCCGCAGTGGTTGATGAACTGAATATAGCGTGTGTCTTCCAGATGACGTTGGTAAATATTTATGCTGGCCGCATCCTTTGGTCCGTATGGGTCCGCGGAAAACACCCCCAGGCTACGAAGACCCGGCGGGTGGCCCGCATGCTGGTCATCGATTGGAGCGGTCTTCCATTGGGGTTGATTGTTATGTTACGGAAGAGAATAAAAGAGACATAGACTAGTAAATATTGTAGAAAAACGGGGTAAAAAGGGGATATGGGAACGAAAATCGCGACTCACGTTCATCCCCTTGAACCAAGGTTTCGTCGATACCTTAGGGATAATGGCGTGTAGCCATCGTCCCAGTTCGTCATTCGTCCATGAAGTTTGCCAACTTTCGAGAGTTTTCTGACGAGAAATGCTGAAAAATTCATTGAAGCAGATTGGTCTTTCATAAATATCACCTTCTAATGCGCCCACTTTAGCCAATGAGTCTGCCTTTTCATTGCCCGGAATGGAACAATGCGAAGGGACCCAGACTAACGATATTGAATAAGACCGTCCAGATAAAGTTCTCAAATGTTCCCGTATTTTCCCCAGGAAATATGAGGGATACTTTCCTGGCTTCATTGCCCGGAGAGCTTCTATTGAGCTTAGACTGTCCGTGACAATGAAGTAATGGTCTTTGGGCAAGGTTTCAATGATCTCGAGGGTGTACTGAATGGCAGCTAATTCTGCGACGTAAACTGAAGCCGGATCACTGAGTTTGTACGAAGCGGTGATGTTCTGATTGAAGATACCGAAGCCTGTGGACTCTCTGATGCTTGATCCGTCAGTGTAAAACACTCTTTCACAGTTGACTGTTCTTAGTTTATCATAAAAAATATTAGGGGCCACTTGAGGGCGTATGTGATCCGGAATTCCACGAATATCTTCTCTCATGGATGTGTCGAAAAACACAGTAGAATCAGAAGTATCCAGGAAATGAGCACGGTTGGAAACAAACGAAGAAGGATTAATATTCTGAGCCATGTAATCAAAATACAAGGACATAAAACGGGTTTGAGAATTAAGCTCAACTAACCTTTCGAAGTTTTCAATCACCATCGGATTCAAGATATCGCATCGGATAAGCAATCGGTATGAGAGATCCCAGAATCGATTTTTCAACGGTAAGACGCCCGCGAGCACTTCGAGACTCATCGTATGAGTCGATTGCATGCAACCTAGGGCAATACGCAAACAACGATACTGAATTCTTTCCAGTTTAATGAAATGGGTGTTCGCGGCGGATCGGAAGCAGAAGCATCCATATTCCATTACGGACAATATCGTTGTTTGGTAAAGTCTGATCAAGTCTCCTGGGTGGGCACCCCACCAAGTTCCGGTTATTGTGCGAAGAAAATTGATTCTCTGCTGGCATTTTTGTTTCAGATACCTAATGTGACATCCCCAGGTCGAACCAGACCCTGAGATATTTGAATGTGAAGACCTGAGCTATGTTTTCACCCCCTAGTTGAAGCTGTAGTTGTGCTGGTTCTCGCTTCCTTGAATATACAACCAACTCAGTTTTCTCCGTAGAGAACTCGATACCCATTTGAAGAGCCCATATGGATAAGTTGGCAAGAGTATCTTGTAACGGCCCTTGCAGATCGCCAGCTTTGGGTCCTATAATAGACACAACGCTGTCGTCGGCAAGTTGTCTTAGCGTGCAAGATGTATTGATACATTTATCGATGTCGTTTACGTAAAAATTGTATAAAAGGGGGCTTAAGCATGAGCCCTGAGGAAGACCCATGTAACTGAATCGTATTGTCGACAAATCACCATGCGCGAAATACATGTATTTCTCGGACAATAGATTGTACAAAAAGTTATTCAAAATTGGTGAAAGACCATGCTGATGTAACTTCTCAGATAGGATATTTATGGAAACTGAGTCAAAAGCCCCCTTGATGTCTAGGAAAACTGATGCCATTTGTTCCTTACGAGCAAATGCCATTTGAATTTCTGTTGAGAGCAACGCAAGACAATCGTTCGTTCCTTTTCCTCTGCGGAAACCAAATTGTGTATCTGAAAGTAAGCCATTAGTCTCGACCCAATTGTCTAGACGAAACAGAATCATTTTTTCGAACAATTTCCGGATACAGGAAAGCATAGCAATAGGCCGATACGAATTGTGATCGGAGGCTGGTTTCCCTGGTTTTTGAATGGCAATAACTCTTACTTGTCTCCAGTCATGTGGGACAATATTATCCTTAAGAAGCCTATTGAATAAATTCAATAAGCGCCTTTTGGCAGAGTCAGGTAAATTTTTCAACAAGTTGAATTTGATTTTGTCTAACTCCGGAGATTTATTGTTACACGATAAAAGCGCAAGTGAGAACTCTACCATCGTAAACGGTATTTTGTTTGCATTTGACGTCGCGGCGCGGGAGATCCTCTGGTCCGGAGCAGAGTCTGGGCATACCTTTCCAGCGAAATCGAATATCCAGCGGTTAGAATATTCCTCGCTTTCGTTTGTGGTGTTTTTGTTGCGCATTCGTCGGGCTGTGTTCCAAAGAGTGCTCATCGATGTTTCTTTTGTTAATCCGTCAACAAACCGGCGCCAGTAACCGCGTTTTTTTGCTTTAATTAAGTTCTTCATTTGCGTGTCTAACGTTGCGTAATTACGATAATTATCAGGTGTTCCATTGGCTCTAAACTGTTTGAACGCGGAGGCTCTATCAGCGTTCAGTGATGAGCACTCTTTGTCCCACCACGGATTGGGAGGACGGATGTTAGTTTTCGCGCCAGGTACACGTTTCGTCTGAGCTTGAATCGCAGTATCGAGAATCAAGCCAGCCATAAACGTGTACTCTTCCTCCGGAGGAAGTTCTTGTGTTGTTTTGAGTTTCTCAGATATCGAATTTGCGTAGTCTTTCCAATCAATATTTCGTGTGAGGTCATACGAAACATTGATTGTCTCCGATGGACTTAATCCGCAGGTGATTGAGATTACGATAGGTAGATGATCGCTACCGTGGGGATCAGGGATCACCTTCCACTTGCAATCTAACCGTAGCGATGTCGAGCAGAGGGATAAATCCAGCGCACTTGGTCTTGCTGGTGGTGCAGGAATCCGTGTCATTTCTCCCGTATTCAAGAGTGTCATATTGAAGTTGTCGCAAATATCATGGATCATAGTTGATCTGTTATCATCGTGAAGACAGCCCCATCCCGTACCGTGTGAGTTAAAGTCTCCTAAAACCAACGTCGGTGCAGGAAGGAGCTCTACGATATCACTGAGCCGCCGATGCCCAACCGAGGCTCTTGGGGGAATGTAGATGGAAGCAATGCAAAGGTCCTTTGATTGTAACATGACATGCGACAACTTCAATACCTGGTATCGAGGGGAGGTTAATGCGATAGAAAGAATAGCACTTTTTGATCCCCAAAAGTACTCCTCCATAGGGATCATCTCGATCCAGACGAATAATGTTAAAATCGTGGAAGTTTAGGGGTCCATCAGAAGTTAGCCAAGTTTCGCACAATGCAAATGCGTCACATTTCAGATTATTCACTAGAATTTTGAGAGGATCTATTTTCGGGGTGATACTTCTACAATTCCACTGTAAAACAGTGATTGAATCCTTAACCTCAAAGGGTGACTTAGCCATCGAAGGACACGATCGCTGAAAGAAGGGGCCAATTTGCAGTCATCTGCTTCAAATATGTTTTCACTGTAGGCATGAATGCAATTAAAATGCTTTTAAGAGGGTCAGATATGTTTAAATTTTTGAAAATCTAGTCCACAATATCTGAGAACTTGATAAGTCCAGCACTGAGTTGGTTCTCAGATAGATTTTCGGGGACGCTTGAGGGGTTTGATGTCCCAGGAA